>NW_028263373.1:11220755-11520755 GCF_051168715.1 Poecilia mexicana
CAGTGCTGGAAACCTTGCTGAAGATCTGGCAAGAGATTGCATGTGTTTGCAAAAGAGATGCAAAAAAATGTTGTTTTTTAAAGAGGAAGAGGGAAACGTTTGAAGAAACGTTTCCCTCTTCAGTTATTAACATAGTGTTTAATAACTAAGTTTAAGTACATGTACTGTGCACGCATGCACACATTTATTTTGCAATGGACATCACATTAGAGTATGATTTTGACTGGGGGAATATAACACATTAATTAAGTTGATCTGAACATGTGTATCATAGCTGTATGCAGCTGCAATGTGTTTTTCAGCTGTTTTTTCCACCAGAACAAGAATGTTCAGCATGAATGTCTAGGGTTGTGGGTCAGACGGAAAGTGAACCACTGCACAGTTTTCCTGTCTTGTGGCAAAAGGGATTTCTCATGACTTCCCGTCAATTTTGGCTTTCTTCATTGCCAGTCTTTCATAAAGATTGCTCAGCTATCAGTTACTATGGTAATCTTGGCTTCTTTGGTTCATACGCTCATTGCCTGACCTTTAAACTCATCGCAATTGGACAATGTTATACAACAGTGCCACCGATTCTTTTCTTATTCATTTTGCGAGCAAACCTTTGTGTAATGTCTGATAGTGACTTTAAATTTGTCAGATCTGCTCAGCGGTGAAGAATCTTCTTTGCAAAGCAGATTCATAGTTCTGACAAATCATCAACACGACAACAAACTGTCTAGTATAGTGCTGCTTTACTACATCAGATTTCTGTTTATTTCAGGATTCGGTTTAAATTTGTATTATTTCTTTTTCAGTATAAGATAAAGATGTACTAAATTGGAATTATTGGGCACCAGCAGCATGACGTAAATAATACAGGAAATATTCTTAACATAAGTAAGAATTAAAGTTTTAGTCTTTGTAGTCCACCCAGAGGATGCATAGTCCACAAACAAACCATTGTTTAACCTTTTTATCTCCAGGCACAAAGGCACGGTTCAAAGGAGGGGCTTTTCTGAATTTAGGCCTTTAGAGTTCATAATTTCTGATTTGCTTGTAAGGACCAAACTGCACTGGACTCTCTTAAGTTGAGGTCTCTACCAAGATACAAGAACGTGTGCATTAGTACAAACACCAAGACATACAAGTAAAATAAATAAAATATGAGTCCATATAATTACATTTATTTAAAAAAAAAAGATAAAAAAAAAAGAATACAACATTATCATTCAATGGTTATTTAAGTTGGACATTTTAAGGCATTTTGATCATTTTATACAAAATTTTAATCTATTAGACATGTGATATGCAACCTTTATTTTTACAGTGTACTTGACAACAGACAGATAGTAAATATATTGGTCAGGTAACGGAACAGTTATCCATGATAAATATAAAAATCTGTATTCAATAATAATTATCTGCATATTTTGTTAGGGTGTGAGTGAGTTTCCACTTGCTCCTCCATTTACTTCACTGGGTGGACTCGTTGCATCTTCTGGCTCCCTATGAATAACAAGACTGTCAATAAAAAAGACAAAATTGCATTGATTAAAGGCCGTACGGAATCTGAAAAGTGCTTTGAGCAACTTCCTTACTTCAACACTGACCTGTCTTGAGCGCGTTTCTTCTCTGTAAGAAACAAACAGGCACAGACATCAGTCGCGAAGCAGGATTTCACAGCATCTCATATTTCTTTAAAGCCCAATGGAGAAATACTGACTTCTTCTGTGCCGTATGCAGCAGAAACAGATGCAAAAGAATGAACACAAGGCTCCACACCCAGCAACAGCCAGCAGCGCCTGTTTATAGCCTGCGGAAAAGCAGCACAGATTTCTTGTCTTCTGCCATAAAGTCGATTTTTTTTTTAGGACAGAATCTTAGTACTTGCGTGTAATTACTTGTACAAACAGGCCTCGGTCCAGTCCAGTGGCCATTAGCCGCACAGGTCACGGCTGATGAGCCAATAATGAAGAAACCTAGATGGCATTCGAAGTGGCAGGTTGAGTTAAATATCTGGCCTTCTTTGGAGCAACTGTAGTTGCCATTAGAAGGCTGAGACAGAGGGGGGCACTGCACAGCTGGGGGCACAAACAGATTGAAAACATGATGTAATATCTTGGAATTACATTCTGTGTAAAACATATTTGCTTAAAAACACAAAACATATTAGTGCACACAAAGGAAGTTATTGAACACAGATTCAATCTAGTGATTTAGTAATGCTGCATTTGAGGTTAAAACTATGTATTCACCAGAACAAACTGGCTGTAGATCACTCCAGGTCCTGTTGGCCTTGCAGGTCACCGTATACGAGCCGTTTATGGCGAATCCTGGATCGCATTTAAAGCTGCAGGTCGTGTTGAATTCCCACCCTCCTTGTGAGCATTTTAGGACTCCATTTTCAGGCTGAGACAGAGGGGGGCAATCCACAACTGTTGGCAAGGGTGGTTCAAACACAAAACCTGTTATGTAAGAACAAATACTTTTTCCAAATATTAGGTGTTTCAAAAAGGACAGGAGTGCTGATGTGTGCATATTTCGATAATTAAGTGGGGCTCAGGAAACGAAGGAAACAGGTGTTCTGCTTAATGCTATAAAAAAAAGAGCAGGATGAGTGCAAGAACAATGTCGATGACCTTATGCGGAAAGAGATAACAAGTAGGTCAGATGTGTGAACAATAATTTAGAAAGTGGTCCGCTTCAGTCTGTCTTTTTGCTCTTCCTGATATTTGATAAATTGAACATGACTTTACAGGACAGATCGTTAGCACATTGGCTATTTTGGCACAATTTCCGCTGAAGTTGGATGGTTGTGTCCTGGCTATGCACTGTGAATCTCATGCATTTCGGTCTTTTAGAAACATCTTTATCATCACCTGTTTGGCACTTGTCTCCCTCATAGCCATCACTACACAGGCAGGCTGTGCTGTTTAAAGTCTCCCGGCAGCTTCCTTTCACACACGACGAATCATCACACTGAGCTGTTCAGGACAAATATTCTTTGTTACTTCTGAAGCCACGTTGCACCTTTTTATTTTACTTTTAACTGACTTGCTTCCTCAAAATAATCTGTTCCACTTACCTTGGTAGCAAACTGGGTATTTGCTTCTGGCACACTTCTCATCGTTCCACTTCCCTCGGTTCTGTCCACTGTTGATGTAGATCTCAACACAGAACTCGGTGATGTGGTTGTTGTTTGGCTCATTATCTGCCCATGAGTGTTCACCGACCCAGGTGCTGTTGTTACCAATCCACTTCCAGGTTTCATTTATGTGCTTTTTTGTGAGTCCAATCCAGTAATACGGACTATTGGTTCTGTTCGGCAATATGGAAACGATGTAGTCGTTCTCTGTCTGGTTCTGGATAACCACCATGTCTGTGAAATGCTCCTGGCACCATTTTCTAGCCTCAGACCAGGTCATTGTTTTGTTTGAGTAGTGGTATGTCCAGCCCCATGTTGCCTCTGCAAAAGACCAACCTGAAAAAGACATTAGGGAACAGAATTCATTTCCATACAACGGCAGCTAATATTTATTCAGCTCAACGTATTAAAATCAAAACCCACCAAGAATGATGAACAGAAGCCACTTCATCTTCAATGAGCAGCTTTACCTATTTAAAAGGATAAAGTGAATAGTTAGCAATAGTTAATAATCTGCAACTGTATAATGTCTTACTTACCCAGAACTGCTGGCGTAATAAATAATCAAAAACTGTAAAAATGCTTAATTTCTAACATTTGTTTTCCCAGTTATATCAAAGAGAGAACCTCGTACGCATGAGGTTCATACAGTAAGTTGAATATTAGATTGGCACAGCTTTTGGTCAGTGAAAGAGTTTTATACTTGCCCAACATTATCATAGAATAGCTGGATGTGTGTCATAGTGGCACTGAATGATTTATTGGCCTAGTGCTTATCTAGAATTAATGTTTTGGGGGAATTCCACTCATTTCTGATAAAGGTGACTCAAGGGGCAGGTTTTTCGTTTATTTCTTCTCAGCGCTAATAGTTTTATGCTTTGTTTCTGTACGAGAATAAATAATTTGTTTCTACATTCATCAAAATATAGAAAAACTACTCACCAGGTGAAAAACTGCTCACTTGTAGTTTCTCACTGGACAAAGCTGCAAAGTCTAGCCATCAATCACCTGGTTGATTAACGTTAGCCTTTTTTTACTTTCTTTAGGAATCTGGGAAGCCGTGCGTTACAGCACAAGATCAATTTTCCATATAGTCCTTTGTTATATTTTATTTACTTCTTTTAGAAGATTATTTCAAAATGATCTTGTGTGTTATTATCAATTGTAGTTTTTTCAAAAAGCAGAGCATGTTATGCAGTAAAACTGCAAAACATACCTGTGTGGTTACCCCAGTCAATATGTTTTATACAGCTTTATGCCACATGTGTGAAGTTTTATCTTTTGTTTTGTTTTATCCTCTGTGTTTTTCTATGTTAATATGTTTGATGTACTCACATGTAGTGTGCTATATAAAAGAGTTTACCTGATTTCTTACTTGTGTTTATAATTATAGTATCAGGACTTTTCATTTTGGTGACACTGACACTTCAAGTGACATGAACTCTTGCTTAGAGGAATGTTTTATCTATTCTAATCTGTTTACAGCATTATACAAGAGCAAAGTACAAACTAATGTACAGTCATAAAACAGTCTTTGCACAACTGTGAACAATATCATCAGTGACAGCAGAGGTTCTTCTAAAATAAATTGTTCAAATTGGGAAACATTTTAGGGAAAGATTAATAAATTGATTAAAATAAAGTTGGCAGAGTTTAACAGGTTCAACATTTTTTGTTTATAATGACTCAAGCAATAAAATGAGAACTAGTAGTTTTACAGGAAATGACTATTCAGCATTCCTTATAACAATGTGTTCATGTTGACTGACAAGAGTAAATGATAATGTTGTAGAACAAAATAATTTTATGGAAGGAATTGATACATGTCCAAAAGGGTTTGCAATTTCTTGGAAGGAACAAGAAACTGCTGCTAAAATCTGTGGAAAGGACTAAATACATGGAGGTTGAACCAGCAGGTATAAGAAATTTAACTCTGATAAGGAGAGAAATTGAGATGTTACATAAAGAAGTAATGGTATCTGCCGTGAACTTTGACTTCTACTTCTTCTGTGTTCCCCTAAAAGTGCTGACAAGCGAAACAGCCACTTCTCAAAAACAAGAAATGCTGATCAGTTGTGGAACAAACAACTTCAGCAGCGTAGTTTCCTTCCTGGTAAGCCAATCAGAATTGCTCATCTACCCCTGCCGACCCCGAGGTCAGGGCAGAGTCAGGAGGACAGGATGGCTGTCATCAATCACTATGTGGGAACATTTGTAGACAAATAGGATGACTGAACCAACATACAAGTAGGACCTTTGCATTGGTAGCAGGACCTCTGAACTTAATATGGAAATAAAACTGACCTGTTATATAAGACATGATGATGTGAGCACAGTAATGAGTACAGTTTGACATTTTGCTGTTTTAACCATGTTTATTAAGATTATTCGCATATAGAAAACTCGCCCATCCATACACTCACAGATGCAGATGAACAACAGCTACAGGAGATATTTGCATTAAATCAGTTTTATACTTAACATTCAGAAATACAGATCCCATAAATAATACTATATAAATACTGATATTAATATGCCAAAATAATTCACAGTACACCCACAATCTTATAAAACATTCACAGTAAAGCCAAAGTAAAATACGTTTCCAGCGTACTGATAGAACAATATGTTCAATATCAAACTCCCACTGGGAGAAAATTCACACATGCCACGTCCATCCTTTCTGGTTAAATCATGCTTTCTGTCTGTTACTTTGTGAATATCTGTGGCTTAGATGAGACTGTCATCGCTGCTTTTGTAGACCTGAAGCGGTTCTTCCGAGTCAGAGGTGCTGTAAGGAAAAAAAATTAAGAAGAAAACAAGGTGAGTGCCGTGATTCTTCAAATTTTATATTTAACTTGGTAAAAAAAAAAAAAAAAAAAAGAGATATAAATGCAAAATTTACCTGTTTAGCTCAAACTTAGATGCCCTTTGCTTCATTTTTTTCAAGATCCACATGGTCAGAGACACACCGGATGCCAAAGCAGTGGCTCCTCCTGCCACACCAGTGGCAATAACAGTGGCAGAAGCCGGACTAGCTGTGGAGACATTGTGAAATGTGAACAATCTGACCAAATTTCCACTCAGCTGTGCTTCGAGCCATAAATTCTTCTTTTATTTGAGTATGTTTAATTCTCCTTTTTCTTTACCTTGACAAGTGGGGTTCTTTCCGGTCCAGCTGCCACTGCGATCACAGGTCAGGATCTCATGTCCGTCTAACGTGTAATCCTGATCGCATGCGAAGGAGCACTGAGAATTGAAGAGCGGCTGGCTGTCTGAGCAATTAATGTGACCGTTTTCTGGAGCGTCAAGAGGAGGGCACCTGATAGCTGAGGGATGAAAAGAAATGATCTTAAAAAATAAATCTTACAATTATGGCAATAAATCTCTGCTTACAGCAACATCTACACGTAGGCCATTGTTTATTTATTTATTTTTTTCATACCGTTGCAGGTTGGTAGGGCCTCACTCCACTGTCCATCTTGACTGCATGTAGTGGTGTTTGCTCCCCGCAGCTCAAAGCCGGATTCACAGCGAAAGCTGCAAGTGGAGCTGGGGCCCAGGTCGGTCGAAGGTTTGCTGCATTCTACAATCATGTGAGCTGCCCCATCCGGATTCTGGCAGGTGATGGCTGTCACGGAAGAGTGTGAAATGTATATTTAGTGAAGGCTTCTTTTACGCATAGCAGGTAACTGAATTATGAAGAACAAGACGGGCATACTCTAAGACGTTTCTCACCTTCGCAGTGTGGTATCGTCCCACTCCATTCTGCGTCTGCTGTGCATGTGACCTCGCTCGGTCCCACCAGGCGATGGCCAGGGACGCATGTGAAGCTGCAGCTCTTTTTGTAGCTGAACCTCATCTCCACATCATCTTCACAGGTCAGGGCACCGTTTTCAAGATCCAGCAGGGCTGGGCACTGGACAGCTGCAACACAGAGTGATAGTTTTAACCTTTAGAAGAGCTGTAAAATGTCCCAAAGTTTTACAGGAAAAAAAAAAAAATATATATATATATAGATTGAAAAGTATGTGGAAAAAATAAAAACAGAGAACAAACCTGTGCAGGAAGGTACGGCATCAGTCCACCTTTTATCTTCAGAACACTGAATGGAGTGCGCCCCCTGCAGTTCGAAGCCTGGATCACAGATAAAGCTACACGACGTTCTGTAGCTGAACCTCATCTCTGTGTCACAGCTCAGGGCACCGTTTTCTAGACCCTGCAGGGCTGGACACTGGACGGCTACAACACAAAGTAATAGTTTAAATATAAGGAAAGCCTTAAGATGTCACACAAAAGAGAAGTCTATTAAAAACTTTGCCAAAAAAAAGACATAAAAGACACATACCTTCGCAGGTAGGAATGCCATTGCTCCACTGTCCATCCTCAGAACATTGAATGGTGTGCACACCCTGCAGTTCGAAGCCTGGTTCACAGCTAAAGCTGCAGTTCTTTTCATAGCCATGTCCATCTTCACATTTCACAGAGCCGTTTTCTGGATCCTTGAGGGCGGGGCATTGAACAGCTGCGAAACAAGGCCTTATTAATAAACTCCAATTCTTTTCTTATAACATAATATTATAGCTAAGAGAACAATGGTAAGAAGTGTTATTTTTAATTCTGTAAAAAAAAAACACTTTAGCTGTTGCCTCACCTTCACAAAGCGACATTTTGTCACTCCAAACAGCCTCTGATGTACAGGTGATCATCTCTGATCCGATCAGGTGGTAGCCAGGGGCACAGCTGAAGCTGCACCTCTTTCCGTAGCTAAACCTCATGTCTGTATCATCTTCACAGGTAACGAAACCATTGTCTGGATTCTGGAGGGCCGGACACTGAACAGCTGGATGACAGAGAACAGAAACAAACTTAAGCTCTTCAGCATGTGTGAAAGACATAAATGTTAACTTTAACATCACAGAGGACATTTAATCTGCATTTCGGAGCTGTTTGAATTGTGAACAATCAGTGGCCGTACCAACACATGATGGCTCTGATGCATTCCATTTTCCAGATGATTCACATTGCAGAGTGATGGAGGACGAATCGTCCAGCTCGTATCCTTCCATGCAGGTAAAGCTGCAGCTGGAGCGATAGCTGAAACTTCTCAGTGGATCAGAGCACTCCATAAATCCTCTTTCGGGAGCAGACAGCTCCTGGCATTGAATCACTGCAGGTGACAGGACACAAAACGGATTAGAGGCTTTAGAAGCTGGTGCTGATGTAGATGCTGAGTCATTTCATCTTTGTGTTGCAATTCAACTTACGTTCACATGTCGGGGACTGCTTTGACCATGTCCCTGTTTCTTGGCATTTCTGAGGTTCTGGCATACTAAGCTGATATCCTTCTTCACATGAATACTGGCAAAAAGAGTCGTAGGAGAAGTTCTTGTGCTTGTGACTGCAAGTTACGTTTCCGTTTCCAGGAGCGATCACTTGATCTTTGTCGCATTGCACAACTGCAAAACGAACATAGCGCATTCAGATGTTTAATGCCGCAAGCATCAAAAAATCTCCACCACAACTAGAAACAATAAAGTACAATTTCTCACCTTGCTCACACTTTTCTCCATAAAAACCTGGAGAGCATTTACACATGTGGCTGTTGATGGTCTCCACACATTCACCATGGACGCATGAGTCGCTTTTACAGGCAGCTGCAAAAAAATACCACATAGTTGATGAATCCTCAGGATTTTAATCTTTAAGGACGCCTTCATGATAACATGAACAAAACTAGAAAAACAAAATAAAGTCCTCACCTGTGTAACACAAAGCGGTCTTTTTCTTTGAGCACCGCTCGTCATTCCATTTCCCTTCATCCTTTTCCCTTTTAATGTACATCTCAACACAATCCTCAGCTTGGCCTGAGATCATCCCATTCTGGCCATTATTTGGTTCACCATCAGCCCAGTTGGTTGCTTCTGCTGTGAGTGATTTGTTGGTCCCGACCCAGGTCCAGACATCACCAACCTTGCGGATCCCAATCCAGTAGTAGCCGGCTTTCCTCGGTAGCATTCTTTTCAGGTGCTCGATCTCCTCTCGATTCTGGATGGCGACCATGTCTGTATAACTTGTCTGGCACCATTTCCTGGCTGACACCCAGTCCATTGTGATTTCTGAGTGGAAGTAGGACCAGCACTCCACACCAGTCCACATGCACAGCACTTTGAAGAGAGAACAAAGACACGTGTTACACTGTGGGATCATAAGGGATCATCAATATGTATTCACAAAAGCTAAAAAGTGACTTTTATTAATGAATTTAATTTTTACATACTTGAGCAGAAAAAGACAAATGGCATCAACGAGGCAGACATCATATATCCACTTTTTTTTTTTTTTAAATCCAAAGATGAATTTCTGTCAAAACAAACAAAAATTGTGCATTAAGACAAAACAATGCCAAGTTTTGCATTAGCAACCTGATCACAGCAAAAAAATAAAATAAAATAAAATGAAATCCAGTGAACTCACAGTTTTAGGGTTGATGGCTGAAGAGCTTCAACAGTCTTGTGATTCTCCTGAAACGATTCTGAGCTTGATTTGCTGAGGAGCCTGTTTTTATACTTTGCTCTGACCCGGTTCAGGCTTACAGGAAGCCTTCATTCCAGTGATGCATTTCCATGGAATTTCCCCGAACCTCACATATCGTTTCCTTTCACTTCTTGATATCTAGAAACTTTCTCTTTTTATTTTTACTTTCAAAGAGAAAATGCTAGTTTTTAAGTGGGATTTTTTTATCTAGGTTGTGTTTGTACAAACTATATACTAATATACTTTATGATTTGTTTATGCTACCTTATATTTAAATGTGATATAATTTCATGTCATTCAATTAAAACTTTATATTATTCTTACAGTATGAAATTGATAAATATCGTTCAGATTGATTTTGAGCCTGAATTATTCAAATCAACTTATTTACTTATTTCTTCGCTTGTTTATACATTGTTTGATTAATTCTTTGTTTATCTAAACTTTGTTTAAATAAAAAAAAAATCACTCTTTCAGTCTGGTGTTATTATCAATGTTCTCCAAACACAAGAAATGGATTGCAATAACCAGAACCATGCAACAGATACTAAAATAAACAAGCCGATGAACACACACTCTTCTTTGCTTTCTAAGAGAATGTATGGCTTAAGACCTCAAACCTTGAATTCATTTAATCAGCAATGTACATATTTTAGGGACGTGTTCTGACTAAAATACCATAGTAGAAACTAAAGTCAAATGTTACTCAACACGTCTTTGGCATGACGTCATGTTTAAGGGAGCTTTGGTTATCTGCTTTCACCAGTTTCCTAGTGCTGACTCAGTATATGTGACATGTGAGTTATTAAAGCAAATAAAAATATGTGCTTTAGTCAGTTCCGGTAGACTGGGCATGGTACCACTTAAGATCCTGAATTCTGCAGAAGTATTGCACACACGAATGGGCCAGGAATCAAAAGATAACATGTATTTCGTAAAAGCTTGTGGAACAACAGAGCCAAATAGGCAGGGAAAAGCTTCTGTGCAGGATCAGGAGAATCTGTGGTGCCCACAAAAAGCTCTTTGAGTTTGTGGCTAACAGAAAATCTCTGATGGCTCATATTTTGGTATGAGCCATAATAAAACTGCTGATGGACCATATTTTGGATGTCACTTTTGTGGTGGTTGATGCTGAGTTTATTGCCCAGGTGTGACCAAGATATTCAAATTTTCTTTATCTAGTTGTCCAGTTGTCTATTGCACTATTCTGTAGGGAGGGCGTGTGAAGGATTATTTTCTTTGTTTTGTTTTCATTAGAATGGAGAAGCTTGCCTTTGCACCTCAGTGAACTGTCTGGCTGTGTTTTAATAGTTCAAAGAAGAGTGGCTGTCATTCGACAGTGTGGGTGGATCGCTGTGCATGCGATGTGAGTGATAATATGGTCTGCATGGATATAAAATGTGCAAAAGAGCTCTAATCAGTTGACATGTTTGCACTAGCACAACTTTTAGTCTGCTAGATAAGAAGGCAAGTTTAATGTGAATGAGACATGAAAAAAATTTAGCTCAGTAATTGATGTTTGATCATCAGGTCCCAGATAAGTTTCCTAGCAAACTTACCTGATGAGTCCAGCTGTTGAACTACAGCATCAACATTTGACCTCTAAAATGAAGAGCGTGCAGACTAGGAGTAATGACTTGGAAGAATCAGTATCAAGTGAAATTTCCTCCAACATTTCATTGTTACTGATGTCAGGGCTGGATGATAAATGAAGCCTGCTACCCAATACACCCTCATCTGCAAAAACGGCATTGTGTATTTTTCTTTAGTTTTTCTTAATTATTTTGTGTTTCCTTCCCGGGAACTCAGATATTCTTGTTATTTTTCAGAGTGGAGCTCTGATTAGATTTGACAGAAAATGTTTCTTGGCCATGTTCTGGGAGAAGCTGTAAGAAATAACAGTATCTACTTCCTAAGAATTTTGATCATACAATTTTAAGAGTAACTCGGCTTCATCATGTAAGAAGTATACAAATTAAATTCAATTACTGTTGTTGAGCTCCTCACAAGAATGTTTTACTACTTTTTTTTTAAATCAGGGTGTTCTTCCTTTCCTTTCTGTATATTTCAAAGCGACTCTATTTGAGCAGGTGGAATTAACATTTGATTAGTATTGGCGCCTGTTTCTATCTTTTTGGAGGATTCAGTGGTCAAACCTCATTTTCTTTTAAGACAATGTCTTTCTCAAAAGAATATGACTATAAAGTTGTTTGATTTTGAAAGTTTACAAAAAAGCAACTAAAATAATACATCATTTTGCACTATCAATGAAAATAAATTAGATCTTTAAGTTTTAAAGTCTTCTAAGTACATGTGTGCTCAATGTATCTTCATCTGTAAACAGCAAAAACAACCAAATAAATTGATGAGCTGGTGTCCAGCTGTTTAAACAATGTGAACTGAACAGATATTAACCTAAACTTCTTGGCCCTTTACCTTTATGCCAAAGGGTTTTCCCGACAAACAATGTGTAAACATTAACATATGTTTCGCAACCCAAAACTAAATCAGAATTTCCAGAATGAGGACATCATCATGCAAAGAGGAGAAGCAAAATGAATGGACAATCTTTGATAACTCCCCTTGGGAATGGGAAAGTTGTTTAATGCAGGCTCAGAGGCGCCTGCAGGCTGACTTTTTCTATTCCTGTCAGTTCTTTTCCTTCCTTTCTGGCTCAAGGCGTCGGACAGCAGCCACTGCTCCTTGATACCTTGCTACCTCTTCCTCTTCCCCAGAAAAACAATATCAACTCTTTGATTAACTCACACAGGACTGCGCCCTGGGGCAAAATGAGGGTTTTAAGCTTTGCTTAAAACATTTAAAACAGATGTAATTTAGAGGAGGTCACCCATCCAAATTTTTGTACCTGCTTAATTATTGCAGGGCAGGTGATCTCATGCCTCTCTCCAGCAACAGGAAGGGAGCAAGAGTCATCCTAGAAAAGTTCTATTCTTATGTCTTTCCTACTTTTGAACCCAGGATTTTCTTGCTGCAAGGCAACAGTGCTAATTACTGCTCCAATGTGTAGCTACGATTTGGACTAGACCTGCAACAATTTCAATTTAGATTTGTGACCTAATTACAACTGCAACACACACAAAAAAAATAACTTATGCAGAGACAATAAAACAGCTTTGCAGATGCTCAAAAACAACACAGACCAAATTGCATGACACAAAGTTACCAAAAGAAAATGCAAAAATGTTGACAACGACTTATTTTGCATCCAAGTTAAACATGAATTTGTGGCTTCCTCTCAATCCTTTGTCTTTTTTGACTCCAGTCCTAAAGCTACAAGATAGAGTAATCACTGGCAAGATCATTGAGGAAAATGTTTAACAGGCAATATCAACATGCAGGGACATAAAACTATGACCTTTGACCTAAATCTATGACTGTCTTGTGGACAACAAAGTGCAAAGAGGTTTTGTCAGGAAGCGACAAATCAAAAGTAACACATCAGCAAAGCAAAACAGTTTGACATAAAAAAACTCTTGCCATTCTGTTTATAGTTATAAAGGTATCTGTTCTTTTACCCAAATGTTTCTGAAAAAAATAATTACAAAAAAATCCTTTGCTGATGCTAACAGTATCCAAAACACCTTAAGACTAATGCACAGTAGTTCAAACTGAAAACAAAAATGATATGCAGTTTTATGAGTCCTGAAAACTGTTTTTGTGCATTCTTCAAATCTGGCCTTTATAAATTAGTGACAAAAAGAAACACTGTTGAAAGATTTTAGCTTATATGCACGTTGTTATTGTTGCACTTCATCGTGAACAAAACACACCAATGATAGGACTTGGTGGTGGCAGCATTATGTTGTGAAGATGCCTTCCTTCCTCAGAGACAGGGAAGCTGATCACAGTTGATAGAAAGACGGCTCCAAAACACTTGGGATCTGGGTTGAGGTTCAACTTCAACCCAGACAAACGACCACAGTTCTAATGAAATGCTTTAGATCGCAGCATATTCATGTGTTAGAATGGTCGCCTCAAAGTCCAGACCCAAACTTAATTTAGTATGTGGGTATATCAACTGAGTCCTCACAACTTTTACTACTTCCCCTTTAAAGTGTAAGAGTTATGCACTCTTATGCACTTCAAGGACAAAATATATATAACTTTTATACTGGTTATCTAATTACATTTGTTACAGTGCAAACACTGTATACTTATACAAGGACACTGAAACAGATATATGAATTTTAAAATGTAATTCAGGCAAGATTACACGACAAGTTTCCTACAGAAAATGTTGCATTCCACTTCACAAGAGGTCTGTGACTTCTCTCTCTTTTTTTTTCTTTTTTTGCCTGACACCAATACCTCTGTTGCAAGTGCATCCAAAAGACTTTCTGAGCAATGATAAACATCAATGTTGCTGTCTGCTGAAATGCTCTTCAAACCAAAAATTTAATAACATTTTAAGTTTATTATTCAAACCATGTTATGATTAACAAAGACCAAATCCGTATCTGATAGGCAAGAGCAAATCAAAACAAACATGGACAGAGAACAATACAATCTCTTGTTGAAAACTTCTGCCATCAGATTTAGCAATATCAGTTTTCCTCAAATCTTGTGAAGCATTGTTTGGAAAATCTGAGTATAGTTGTTGTGTATATTGCTGTTAAGAGAAGTCAACCAGTAAACATCCACAAATATGCAAAACAAACGTGCACTTTTGTGTACAACTTGTTCTACAATCGTAAACGTTATGGTCTCAGAGGTTTGTTGAAGGACATTAGCAAATAAAAAGCCTCCCGAAAAGACAGCCAGATCTGCAATGGAATTGGTTTTGATCAAAGCATAAATATGTAGCAATGTCCCAGTCAAAGTCCAGACTTAAATCTGTGACCGGACTTTAAAGATGCTATCTCTGGAAGAGGTCTCTGCCCAATATGACTGCTCTTCTGCTATTTTGGGAGGAAGAAAAATGGCAAAAATCTCAGTCTCCACATGTGCAGAGCTGGTAGAGTCACACCTTAAATAACTTGCAAGTTATTTAACATTAAAGATGTTTCTTAATGGGAGTACAAAGGCACAACCCTTTAGTTATTTCTCAGTAGAAATTGTAAAAAAAAAAACAAAAAAAAACATGTATCCACTTACTGGCAATTCGCAATGACTACTTTGTATTGGCCTCTAAAATAAGATCCAAATAAAATATTTAAGTGTGTAGTAATGACGTGCAAAGTTCAAGACGCAATAATATGAGGTGTGTGTACAAAGCGAAACGTTTCATGTGTTTGCCACGCGAGGTCACCAGCGTGCGCATTCGACGCGTCGCAAGTATGTGGTGCCAAACTGCAAATGCCCTGTCGCTTTAAGACCGGAAATAGAAGTCCTGACGCAAAAGGAACCAATCGCGTGAACGTATCATGCTCAGCGTGCTTGGCAGGTCTCTGATCAGTCGGAGGCTCACTGATAGCGTTGGTAGATCTGTAGGCACAATGGCAGAAGCTCTGGCTAAAATTCCCGATGTTGAGATTGATCCCGAGGGGACTTTTAAATACATACTGCTAAGAGTTAAAGTAAAAGATGGCGATGCACAGAAAGACGTAGTACGAGGCACTAAAAGTGCGGAGTACCACAGTAAGTTCCTAAGTTGCAGGTCTGCTGCAAGAGGAGCGTCAAGTGTGTCAGTTCTGCTTTAAGTGTTGTCTTTGTGCCCATCAAACCGGACTGTCCGCCAAAAGTTCAGCTGCACAATTTTTAGCACGCTTTCGAGAATGAATAATGCAGACCACGGCTTTAGGAGATTTACAGTCAAAATAAATAGCTTTCACGTGTTGGTTATTTGAGTTAAGTGATTTAAACCTATTTTTATGTTATCTATGCAGATCACATATTTGAGAAGGTCAGTCCGGCTCTGGAGGCCTTAGGGATGGAGTGTAAATGCCTTGGAGGAGGGAAGATTGAGCACAACAACAAGGACAAGAAGATCAGGGTGTTTGGAGAATCCACAGTGAGTTTGAATTAAAATTAAAGACATATAATTTTTTTTTCTTGAAATCTTTTGTCATATAAATGCTTTCTTTGCTTCTTTTTTCAGGCTTTTGGGAAAGCAGACCACTCTGTGTCTGTTGAGAAGCTGAAAACTGTCTTCGGTGACTATGAGGTCACTTGGTCCGATGACAAAAAATAGGAGCCTTGTTCTCATTTCCAAATGCCTGCCTGTATTTATGCACCAAACCACAGAATGATACTTTAACCATCTGGTCTGTTATATTTTAAATACAGCATTAAACTCTTTGGTCTCAGTGAAATCTTGTATAAAATGCTTTGTATATTTTTAAGGCCAAGTTCAGTCATTTTCTTTTTTTTTTCTAAAGGCTAATCAAGGATCTTAATATAGACAATTTTCCCCATTTTACCTTTCTGTTGGCATCACTTCATGAAAATTGAAGTTTGTTTGGCAAGCGTAAATTCCATACAGGAAGGTGTGGGCAAGCTGGAATGACGGCGCATCCTGTTAAGCTGGGGGAAAGCGTGTTGTTTTGAAAGCCACCGACAGATAAGAATTATTTTTTCCTTTTCCATTTTGGCATTGCATTTCATTACAAGACCCTTTTTACAGAAAATAATGACTTTAGAGTAAATTGCCTTAGTTTCTATTTGCTGTTATTACAGTTTTAGCAAGTCAATTATTTGATCAACATTAGTTTTAATGTTAAATATCCTAAAATTGTGACATTTAAGGCCTCAGAGACTTGTTAGGGGACATTAGTGAACAAACAAATCAGGAATATATCTTTGTAAAAATTTAAATCAGGGTCATGTTTTAAAAACAATCATTCAATCAAGTTTATTTGCATAGCACATTTTAGCAAAAGGGAGGTTCAAGGTACTTTAATAAAAACACAAAATTACAAAGTTATAAAGAAAACACTGTAACACTTTATTTGAAGGGGGCTGAATAAGATTGTCATGACACTGTCATAAACATGACATAATACCTGTCATGAACATGAATAAGCCTTCATGAATATTTATGACTGTTGTCATAAAGCGTCATTTGGTAAATTATGACACTTTTAATACAAAGTTGACATTATTCAAAATGTCTTTGTTATGACAACTTGACATTAATAATAACATAAAGTTACCTAATTTTTAAAGTGCAATCAGTAATACTTTTATAACAAATTTATATCAGTAATGATTTCCTGGTTAATATCAAGTTGTCATAACAAAGACATTTTGAATAATGTCAACTTTGTATTAAAAGTGTCATAATTTACCTGACACTTTATGACAACAGTCATAAATATTCATGAAGACTTATTCATGTTCATGACAGATTTTTATGACAGTGTCATGACAGTCTTATTCACCCCCTTTCAAATAAAGTGTTACCGAAAACACCATACAAGAGTGTACTTTGAACAACTTATGAGACACTGTTTAACGTATCATCTGAAAATATGTCTGCTCTGAACCTACCAACAGTGTGAGAAGTAGAAGCAGTTAGGAGGCCTATGGTGACTCCATGGGAGCTGCAGCTGCTCAGGTGGAAGAAGGGAAAACTATAACTCAAACACACAGCAAATCTTCATAGGAAAGTCACAAGTCACCAAAGTTGTTGAAACAAAGCCTTTAGAAATGCATAAAGATGTTTGAGGTGTGAGAAGATGTTCTGGTCATATGAAACCAGAATGTAGCTTTCTGGCAAAATAACTACATCATCATGAAGACCTCAGCCTTAAAGTGACGCATGTTGGTGGCAGCATCAGGCTGTGGTAATTTTTCTTTTTCAGTAGGTGAAGACAACTGCATGGTGCTTAATATTGGGCAATCCTCTTAGATGCTGCAGAAGTCTTGAGGCTGGGGAAGAGGTTCACATTCCAGCAGAATAACATTTGAATATATAGTCAGAGCAACTTCAATTTATCAGAGCTAAATTGAAGTTGGATTTGGGTGTAAAATGTCAGATCTAAATCTAACTGGGAATCTGTGTCAAAGGGATTCTACACAAAAGCTTTAGAGACACATCATTAGGAATAATGTGGGAGTGAAGGAAAAGAAAATTAGCAAAACTACTACAAAAAGTGTGAGCACTGATTCAAATTTCATATTCTGACTACATTTAATCAAGGCAAATATGCCGTGGATGTTTTTATGTCTTGAATATGTTATTTTTCTGTGATAAATGCAAAAGCATATATTTTTTGTTTTTGATTTTATTTATTTTATAAGAAATCAAACAAAAGATTTTGTGTGTGTGTGTGTGTGGTTGAAACAATGTCTGGGTCTGAACAGAACAGCTTCAAAGTCGTACCACACAGAATTCTTGCTATGCCAAGCAGGCATCCCCCATTTTTTTGCTCAGGGCTTTCCCCTATCTGAAATTAGTTACAGTGAAAATAAGATGTGGCAGACAAGAACAGATTTAGCTTGTCTGCCAACACTGCCAGAGATCTCCTCTGTTGTACTTGACCCTCATTACGAGGTGCAAGGTGAACACTGATTTTTGGCCATGTTCAATCAGCCACCCGGCGACTTTAAAAGAAAAAAGAAAAGGGCTCTTTCTTTCCGGTTTCCATTCAAATTCCAACATGGTTTCCTGTTAAGCGATAACCTCTACATTATCTGCAAACTGGAGGGTCAGAGTGGGAGGCAACATTCTTAAGCTCCTCTGACACATCCCTTTCTTGGAAAATGCATTAATTACTGTAAAGACTGAATGAACTATATATTTTTCACATTACTCCACATTAAGTGGGGAACGAAAAGGAAGCGCCATGTTGTCTGGCAGAGCAAATTTCCCCATTGAAAGTGTTTTTTTTTTTTTTTTCTTATTTCATTAGCTTCTGGGCTAATTGTGTTATTCTCTCATCAATATTTTATATGTTTAACTTTTCTTGTAAGAACAAGGTAGCAAATTTGATTCTATAAAAATTATTGAATACAAATGAAAATATGTAGTCACATCAAGTACAGCATTAAAAAAAACAGCATCTTCAGATTCAGAGAATTGTGCAAATGAGTAGGATCTTCTAAAATGAAATGTTCAAATATATGTACAATTGTGCATAAGAAACGACAGACATGAAAGGGAAATCTGCAAATACCTGCAGGGAGGTAAGCACTGTTTGGAGCAGTGCTGGTTTTAGAGTCTAACAGCTGCCGTGAGGAAGAACCTCTTATGAAGCCTGTCACTGAAGAAGCTCAGTTTTCTCGTATTTAGCGAATAGAAATCATTTTGGTTATTCTAACTAACCATTTGATTTTCTTTTTATTTGGTCTATGTAGACATCTGATTTCAACTACATTTTGGAAATGTTATTACCGTCGATATTTGTTTTCGTCTTAGGCTGCACCTGAGTGCTTCTTGCATGTAATATTGTAATATTCATGCTAGGCATATTTTTGGGCAACCTCAGTTCACACTATGTCTGAAGAGAAATTTTAGCTGATTTTGTTATGGTAGAAACGGTCACGCTGTCCCAGACATCTTTCCTCCAAGTGGACTGAAACCAATCTCACTTTTGGAAAGATACACATCTCTGCAGGAGTCCATTTGTCCAAACAAGAAGTTAGTCATTTCCTGCAGCTTGCAACTCACACCTCAGGCTGCTAAAAGAGAAGTCACATGAATGTACGGCATACTTTACTTCCCTGCTTTAGAGTTTATCAGCAGTACAATAGCTTACTGGCATCAATCCATAAGGTCAGTTAGGTCAGAGAGAAAATTCCCAACTTAAAAGTAAAAAGCCTGCATTTGCTTTGCTAATTTCTTCTGAAAATTATCTTAACATTTATTAACCTAGAGCCGGATACACTTACTTGGTAATTAATTTTTTACAGTATCATTAGAAATGCTTGCATTGATATTCTACAAATACAGCATAAGATTTATGGAAGGAAGTTTTGATATAGAAACTCACTTCAGATATGGAAACTATTTGAAAAGGCTGTACACAATTGAAAAATAGCACACATAAGTGTATCTGCCTAAACATCGTAAATTTATGTTATCAGTTACTTACTTCCATCGAACTACGTGAAAAACAACAGATGTGCTGCATTCCCAGCTTAACTGTAATGAAAGCGTTCTGTGTTTGGTCAGTAATAAAACAGTGTGTGGGGAAAGCACCTCATTAGGAATGAGTTAGCTACAATTCACAAATGTCAAGTGTAATGATTATTCTTTTGTCTCATCTGTTGAAAAGCTCACTGCTATTTAGTATGTTCACTGAATCGTGTGTTTGTCTATGATCTCACACAACTTGATGTTTGTGTTTCATCAAATAATTAGATGGAAGTACATTCAGTGGTTGTTAAACTGCAAAATATTTTTTTAAGTGCCTTTTACCGGTGTGATTAATTTATACATGGAATTTGTAAAATGTATGGCATTTGTTAGTGCTTATCCCCAATATAAATAAATATGTTTGCTGTAAAACAATTGTTAAGTAATGTGGAGAATCTGTCATGGAGAATCTTTTTTTTAAATTGCCAACCTTAGTGATAGGCCAGTGCATGATACCACAAACTCTGATTGTAAGCTACCAGAAAAAAAATAGGCTTCCAATGGTTTTGAGAAGGATAATGATTCAATGTAGGATTTTATTTTATTTTTATGATCTTATTTTAACAATAAGATAACAGATAGATGTGAAGTTTGTCAAATAGGTTTATTCATTCTTCACATTCATGTTGTTTAGTCAACAGTTATTTTCTCCTGACTTATAATGTTATGTGTTATTTTATGTTAAGTTCTGTGTTGCTCTTGACAGTTGATTGTTACCATAGCGAAAAGTAACAGACAGTTCATCCCATTTTTCGGTTGCCATCTGCAACTGTGGTAAGTTTTATGATCAACTTCGTGTTTTCTTTTCAAGTATGACATTTTAAGATATATTTTAGGCAAACTTAATTATGTACAACATTTCATGCGCAATTTTGTCCTGTTTTGTACATGTTTTTAACAATTAATGTGCATTTTAGCTGTGTTTAATTTTACAGATGTTAACTGCTGTTAATTGTTAATTGGGAACCATTGCCCTCAACATTGCTCTTTGTTGAGTATTATGTTTCTCGTTATGTTTTAATATTTGATGCAAATATAACATTTCAGTTACCAATTATAGCCTTTGAATGTGAAATATGTATGTGTATTATTTTTCCTTTACTAAAAAATATTTTTTCGTTGCTGTTTATATTAAAGATACGTGATTATTGCCGTCTGTAACTGTGAGTCAGAAGATGCTGAACTGATGTTAACCAACTTTATTTTTTTCTCTTGTTAACATAAATACAGTAAGCCTGATGTGTGACGTCAACTATTCTATTTATTTATTCTATTTATTTATTATATTTCAAGCGTTTTAATGCATTAATAATACACTCAAGAACCACAGTGAGTGAAACTAAACATGTTTTTCATCACAGTAAAAATAAAAAAAGTCTTCCACCCAATGTTGCTTTTGTCATCGATTTAAACGCGTTTAGTTTTGTCATTGGTTTATCCTTCGATTCCAACCAATCAGCACAATATGCGATGATACGCGTAGTTCTGACGTCATATCCGATTTAAGCACAGGCGCGCGGAATGTTATGCTCGTCGAAAATAAACCGTCAATACTTTTTACTTTGACAATTTAAAAGAAAAAATAAGTTTAGGGCTTTTTGGATAGGAAACAAAGAATACGTGTGACGTCAGGAGAAACACAGGTAAAGGAATTTGAGCTTAATCGATGTCCGAACTGAAAGATTCAGTCCCGTGTTCTGTTCGGTAAGAGTTCACGAGTAACTAGTTTACCTACAACAAGCTAATATTGATTGTAACGTTGAGCTGTGCTTGCATTGTAAGGCTAAGGTTTTCTCGGGTTCTTTGTCGCCTTTCAAAGCTTTAAATGACTTGCTATTAACAACACTTCGTTCCCCAGAAGAGGACATACTGGTGAATATGAATGCGAATCACTTTCATTGACTCCATCCCCCAGAGAGGACCCTAAAATCCCCGTCCTTCCTTCCAACACCGGCGGATTTTCTTTCATCATGTCCCAGACCAACACATCTTTGCTGGAAGAGGTGGTGCAGTGGAGTCAGGAAACCTGTCGCCAGGAGCTCAAGTCTGTCCTGCCTAAACTTACAATATCCTTTCACACAACATTTAGTGACTCACAGTCTTATCCAAATAGGAATGTTGTGTAATGCTTTGAGTCAAAACGTACACATATTTTCGTAAGATTGTTGTTTTATATGAAGCTAATGAGAGCTGGTACTAAATCCGTCTTATAACCAGCCTTTCGCGGCCGACAGGATTCGGCTTGTGTACGTCTCTTTACCGTAATTCCTGAACGGTTCAACGCATCAGAAAAATCCCAATGTATATAATAAATTTAATAAAAACTGCCATATTTTATATAGATGTGTAATTTATGAAATACACAATTTGCAAATTTGTAAATCACACATAAACCTCAATTAACTTTAAGTTATTAACTATTTCAGTATTTAATTAACAAATTCATATTTCCTGTGCTACAGTTGACATGACTGAATCAGTCACAGTGCATGTCAAATGCACCCTAACATTTGCTAACCTGGACAACAGTTGAACTGCAGACCATTTACCTTGTCTGTGACTGTGCTTGTCTAACCAACTGAGTAAAGTTGATCTGTAAAATAAATTCACAATACACTACAACACTGAAACTACAAAGATATGCTTTCAACACATGAATTCATATTTTAAATAATGACTTCCACATTTAGTTGTCTATGTATTTTATGGATGATTGACATAATAAAAATCTTAAGCTTTTTTTGCTGACTAATGCTATGGCTTTTGATAATTTCAACATTTATACTATTTTTAACTTTAGTGATTTTTTTCAATCTGTGCTTTTCCAACATTATTTAAATTTTTACATATGCAAGTATATATTTAATGTTTTTTAATAGAATGGTGACACTTTTGACACATAATAGAATTGTGGTATAAAAACAAAGTGCAATACAGAACTTTTTCTTGACTGTTTCTACTCTTTGCATTATGAGGCAGCTACCTGGAATGATTGTCTACGTGAGTAATTATTCTCTTTATTAATTATTAAACATCTCTGTGTATTTATTTTCTTAATCCTCCTGTGAACCATCTCTAATGTAAAAAAAATAATCACACAGGTATACTGAAGATAATTACAGAGATGTTCTTGCCACACATTGGTTTGTCAGAGCTGGAAGACGAGTGCTTTTCCAAGATCCTACCAAAGGTGAATGGAAAACGAGTTTGTGCTGTGGATTTTTATTTCAGAACCAATTTTAGAAATTTTATATAAAGTGTAAACAGACATTAATTTTGTAAAATTAATGTTATTAAATAGAACATATGCTATATTACCATTTTAAGTTTCACATTTAATTGTTGAAGAAACTCCCACTATATTACATCAAAATATTGGTATTGCATTTATTTCAGAAATATATATATTTTTAATGCACAATTAGAAGTAAGCATTCTTGTGATTTTTAAGGGCATGGTGGCCTGTGAACATAGTAAAATTATGGCTGTCACCCACAACTTCTAACTTAAGAATAGAGGACGATTATTTGATATCCTTCAGCTGCCGTGTTTAAATGATATGTCTGTAATTCTTCCCCTAGGGGGAAAATAGTGTTCCATATTATTTCCTTGCGGTATTAGACTGTGTTGTGGGTACTTGTTGACGTCCGATTTACCAATTTATTAACAAGTCTCCCGAAAAAGTGTAACAATTTGTCTCCTTTTGTCTTACACAAATGTGTGCAGGCAGTTGCAATGTTCGACAACATGATGAAAGAAATTATGAATCAAGTTGGCGAGCTTTCAAGTCAAAACACTGAACTGTGTGCTTTTCTAAGGAACATTCTACAGGTAAGCATACAAAGTGAGATCAGAAAGAGTGTTATATCCTCATGAAAATTCTTCCTGACATTCAGGATCTGGCCTACAGATTCCAACTGATTTTGATGAAGATATTATGAAATGGTGCCAAAGTAAAAGTAAACGTCAAAGATTAAATCTCTAATCTGGATGATTTTTTTTAATGCATTTACAGAATGCATGTTCATATCATGGGAAAAAAATGGATTTGGTTCTAATCTCTGGCCAGTTATTTGGTGCATCTCTAATTACTAACTTTTCCTCTGGCTCATGCTTGACTAAGATTTTGTCTCTTTCAGGCAATGGTTCAGTTAATCGATGCACTTTCCATTTGTGTGCGCCACGTTGGCTCATTTGAAGAAGGTCTGTGTTTGGATGCTATCCGTTCGCTACCGACTTGCATCCTTAAAGTCCTGAGAAAAACATTTCAGCACTGCAAGGTTTGTTTTTTAGTTTGGATCCTCCGAAGAAAGAAGGAAATGGGGTGTATTTTCAACCTTCTGGGAAAGAATTAAGGGAAGCCTTCTCTTGATAATTTGCAAGTAATAAAGCCAAAACCAACAGCAGCAGAGATTAGACTTCTATTCCAGCATTAACTCCTCTTCCTGGAGTTAATGTAGATAAAGTAGGGAAGCTTAAACTTTTATACTCTGACCTTGAATGAAACAAATTAAGCTAGATTTTTGTTGTAGCAAACTTTTACCCTCTGACTCAATTTCTTTGAGTTGAGATGTATGTAAATGTGTTATGTTTACCTTTATTACATGTTTAGTGCATATTTTTATTACTTTTGGTAACTGTTTTTGTGTTCTTCAAATAACTAATGTAATCTTTAAGTATAGAACTGAGTTCAGCAACATGCTGTCCGTGCTTCTGTCCACAGGACAGTGAGATAGTTTATTGTGGCCGTCTATCTCTGGTGGCCGATCTGCTGCAAGGACTCTTCAAGGAGGCGTATTCCCTACAAAAGAGTCTACTGGAGGTCCTGGACAGGATCTCTCTGGACAGTAGCGCCTCAGATGAAGAGGTTTCTGACATTGTTGCAGGTGTGTTTAGGTGTGTGTATGGAAGTATGCATCCTTCTGTCTTTCACTGCAACACTGGTCACTGTGAAATTGTTGACTTTATTTTATCAGGGTATATTTTATGCAGTTTGAGACTCACTAAGCATGTCAATGTTTTACAGTGATTCACAGCCTTCTCGATATCTGCTCCATTATCTCTAACCTTGACATTGCACTGCATGCAAACACATGGAAGTTCCTAATCAAGTAAGTCCTTTTTTATTCTTTTATTCTGTAAGCATGTTTTGTTGATCTATCTTGAGCTTTTTTTTTTTTTTTTTTTTTTTACATTGTGTACCCATTACAGACAGATTTTTCATTGGGATTGGTTGTGATATACCTACACAAAGTAGTGTATATTTGTAAAGTGGAAGGAAAGGAATACCTGGTTTTGAAAGTATTTTACAGTTCCAAGTCTTCTCTGGAGAATGACATTTTTACCCACTCTTCTTTGCAAAACAGGAGCTTGGTTTTCAAATCTTGCCACAGATTGTCGATTGGATTTTGGTCAGATCTCTGGTTGGGCCATTTTAGTACATGAATATGCTTTGATCTAAGCCGTCACATTGAATCACTGGCTATATGTTTAGGGTTGTTGTCCAGTGGAAGGTTAGCAGCTGCCCCAGTTTTAACTCTGTAGCATTTCACTGGCTTCTCCTTGTTAAAGGTCAGATTTGTGATGTTTTCCATTAACGGATAATTTCCCACCACACCTTTTAGATGTTTAATTGTTAAAAAATTTGAAAACCATTTACCATTTTCCCTTGACATCAAATGTATCTTCCACTTTGTGGTGGTCCATCAACTAAAATCCCAATGAAATTGTGTTGTTTGTGGTTGTATTGTGAGAAAATGTATACTTAGATATTTTTGCAGGGTAATGGAGCTATCTTAATCCAGATTTAGACATATGTCCTAGTTATATATTTGAAATTATTTTGTTCAGGCAGAGCCTGAAGTACCAGTCGTTGGTGGAGGAACAGCTGCACCATGGCGACATCGTCAACAGCTTGTCTGACAACTTGTTGGCTTCCTTACACAGCTGTGTGGAGATGGCTGAACAGATAAAGCTGGCAGGTTTACAGGTCAGAAAGATCTAATTAGATATTGTAAAGTATCAAAGTATAAGATATTTATAAATTATATTATTAGTAATATACTTGTCTGTTGTTTTCACCTACATTTGACCTTTTGTAGTGGTACTGTACGTACAAGTGGCAGCTTATAACTATAATAAACTTATTATTTTGTGCATCACAAACCCCTGTCTTATTAATGTACTTTGGACCTGTTGCAGGAGACTGTTCAAAGTCCAGAGTACAAGCTTTTCCAGAAAACTGCAAAGATGTGCAGATTCTTTGCTAACACTTTGGTTCATTACATAAAGGTACTGAAATCTTTTTTGCAACATTTTGAAACGTGTTGCTCTCTTGATTTTAGGTATTACCAACTTTTCTTTCAATCTTCTTCTCTTAACAGGAATTTAAATATTTTCTGACAAAAAAATCCAGCTGCTTTCACCAACTCTACCTCCAGATTTTCAGGTACAAATGTTTCCATCTGAGCTGAAAAAGTGAGATTTAACTTCTAAACATTTAGTCTGGGATTCCTGGCATACTTCTGATTATGATGCGCTTTGTGTCTTTCAGTAGGTTTCCTCCAAGTTTGTGTGCCCCGTCGCTGCCCACAGCTCTGACTGGTGAGCTAAGTGCATCAGTTCTGGTTCCGATGGATGCTTTCCTGCTTCAGCTGTTGCCTCTGAGGCCCTTTGCTGAAGTTGTCCTGGAGCCAGACGTGTGTGAGTTTACATTTTAAAAAGTGTCCATTAAATATCCTTTGTAAGGCGTCCATGTTTTCTTACAGTTGTTAAATATTTGTGAAACAACTTTTTAAATCTATTGAATTATTCTCATTTCTGGTAAGACACAATCTTTTTTCCTTCTAAAATTAATAGTTAATTCCTGTTTTCCCTACATTTAGCTATAAATGGACTCACAGCAGCAGATAAATAACTGAGCTTCCTTCTGTGGGTCATTTCATTTTCCTGATAAAGATAACATTTTAGAAGGTAAAAAGCTGCTACATTGTTCACGTCATGAAGAAACTGCATCTAAGTTGTTTCAAAGCTAAACAGCAGACATTGGCTAAGAGCTACTTTTTCAAGATCTTTTTCTCAGACGGAAACAGTAATTTTTTGTCCAGGATAGACTGCTTATTGTTTGGGGTCTGTGTTTGCTATGAACCCAAAACAAAAAGATATTAACATTCTCACAACTCCCTTCCCTGCAGGGTTGAGCTCTGAGCACGAGCTTCCACATTTTCTCATGCTGGTGAATATTTTGGGACAGCTGCTCAGCCAACCAGAGGAAGTGATGGAGCTTTGGTACTCTGGAAGTCAGTTTCCAGAAGACACACCGAGGTGACACACCGGGGTTTCTAAAGAGTTTTTGTTTTTCTAATACTCTTAAGGGTCCCTGATAATTTGCGTTTTTATTTCAGTTTTGCCATCTTACTTTAAAGTCTATTCTAATGTATGTTAGCAGTCATTCTCGTATTTTATTGTGATTTCTCAGATTGTATTATATGCATATTTAATCTTTCAAACTGAGAGTAAAGCCTTTGTCAGTACAGTAAGCTTGTTGGCCCTGATTGATGATTTCTTATCAGGTTAAAGTAAAGCAGGTTTATGTTGGCCGAGTGTCAAAACATTTTCCTTTGTTCTTTCTCCCTTTCTAGGCTTCCTCTTTTCCATGCTATCTTTATTAGTTTCCGACGATGCTACACTGAGCGTAAAGTACCAGTTCGGTTGCCAGGGGTTATGCTGAAGGGTCAGGCCCAGGCTGAGGTCACCCTGCACCAACACATTTGTGTACAGCTCTGTGCCAGTGTGGCTGTGCTCCCTCCAGTCTACTTTCCTGTACTAGTAAGGCCTGCATGTCCAGCCACTTACACACTAAGTTAACAATTATGAACATAATTAAAACATTTATAGCTCAAATATGATACATCTCAGACAGGACTGGTAAAACTAACATTGGCATGTCAGTGAAGCTTGAAAATTAAACTTCCTTCTCATATTAGCAAGAGCCATCATGAATTCAGAATCAGCAAATGACTGTGTGGCCTAGACCCTCCAGATCCGACCCACAGAGTATTGTTGACTTAATCAAAATAGCCATGTTCTATGTAGGATTGAGGAGGGTCCAGTCCTTACTTTTTGCATTGTACAACTTTGAAATCAGTTTGAATGTCCTGTGAATTACATGTCAAACAAAAAGTGGAACCAAATTATCATTTATTTCATCTAAAAAAGGTGAGATTTTAGAGATTTTTTTTTTTTTAATTGTGACAAGTTTTATTCTTTGGAAAAGTATTCAAATCATATAAGGGGGAAACACAAAAGTATTTTACTGCTGGAGGAAAATACATTTGAGCTTAAATTTTGACTTGCACGTACTCTGTCTACTTGGCTCTGAAAAGGAGTTCTGGGTTGAAGTTAGTTTCAAACCAAACATTTAGTTTGGCAAGCAACAAACTGCCTTTGTTTTCATGTAGGTGTCCCTCTCATTCAAGTCAAGCTATTCTTTCACTTTCATTCTGATATCTGTTAAATATATGTGTATTTTTGTAATTGCCTCCCTGTCCTTTGAGCTTTGTGGTTTTTGGTTCTCGCTAATCTGATTTCCCTTGTTCTTCTATCGCGCTTCCTTAGGAACGTTGTTTGATGGATGCTGTGCTGCAGGCTGACACGCCAACAGCTTTGTTGGCAGTAGATGTGTGGTGCTTCACAGCACGGTTAGTGCAATAAATATGCCTTTTATTTTAAATCAAAGTTCTGAGCATTGCACTTAAAATGAGGTCTCCGGTTTTTCTATTCATTGCAACTAAGTGATGAGTAGTTAAGCTATTTGCAGTACAGCAACATTTATACTATTCAAGCTTCTTTTGCAAGCTTGAATTGTGATCTGATGAAAGATACTAAGATAGTACCTTATAATAATTGTTGTAGCACCTACACAAACCAGGAGAGTCACAAGAGGATTCATTAATACATTTCCAGGACTTTGCAAAGTTATATTTTTCAGCTTAATTTGCACAGAAGTAAATGCATATCCCCACCATTTGTTTGTCTAACTTGCTTAACTCTGTCTGCAAGTAAGCATTTTTAACATGAGTGACTGTTTAATTCAACTTATTCTTTCAGATACGGAACAGCAGAACTTTGCCTACATCATGTCCTGCTTATTGCTCAGCTGGTGGGTAAAACCAGAAGACATTTACTGTGTTGACACAAGTATTGAAACGCTTGCCACAAGGTTGACGAGTCTCTTTATCCAAGTAGTCTTCCACAGCACATCTGTGAGGTCATGTATATCCCGGAGGACCAGGCCTCCAGCACAGTTTCCACTCAAACTCATCTGTGCAGCTAGTCAAGTTCTCCCAAACACATTTCCCTCATCCATGACAGGTGTGCTGTCTTGTTTAGTCAGGAAATGGTTGTCCCCAAATTGTTAACATTAGGAGTTTCTATCACTGGGAGTAAGGGGAAACGACAATCCTATGAAGAAAAACACCTTGTGTCACAAACAGTGCAGTCATTGAAGTACCATGTCCCTGGCAACCATCTAAACCACACTCATCAAGTAGAGCAGCATGTTATGACCCTCTAAAGGACAGTTATCTGCTGTAGTCCAGTTTCCTTTTGCGTTGCACTTATCACAAACTGGATATCAAGATTTGCCTGCAGCTGCTTGGACTTGGTGATTCATTCCAAGATCTGTTCTGTGGAATTCAGATTGACATAATTTGAATTCCACGATGTTTGGAGGCCTGTAGCTACTGTCTCCAGACAGTGACTTCACAGATGTTTTTAAGAGCAGAATGCATGCCAAGATGCTGAATTTCATAAACATGTCTTTGCATGAAAATTAGGAGAACACCTGAATTTGGTGATTTGGAGGTTTACTTCAGTGTCTATTAAAGGGTAATTCTGCTGTCTGTTTTTTTTTTCCTCCTCTAGGTGAAAGCATGCAACTCTGAATGCTACCAGTTGTTACACCTGGGATTGCTACTGAGACGTATGGTTTTCCTCATGACCCCGAGCCACCAGGTTAGAGGCATTAAGATCAGAAATGCAAAATGGTTAGGTTGTCAGAAAGAACCCCAAGGCAGGGCTGTGAAATTTTTAACTTACTGGTCAGTCCAGCCCTTTGGCTGTGTAGAAAGAGGAAGATAAAATTTAAGTAGTTTGGAAAACTAGGAAGTTGTTGGACAATCACTAATTTAAAGATAAAGCTTTGTTTTGATGCTCTGCTGTTTCTGTTTTCAAAGCAGCTAGTATCTCAGGACAGTAAATGAGGACACTCTTGAATCTGGTTTCTGTCACAAATGGGAAACGTATTTACCTTCTGCTTACTTTGCCAACATTAATGTAACTTCATATCTGAACAAACTTTCAAAGAGTTTTCTAAAATGCAAAACAACCAGGGTTTCTGCATTGTTAATATAATAAGTTTCAGCTTTTGTAAGGGTAATATTTTGAGATCATACAAGTATTTAGTTATAACAAAATATCCTCTTGTTATCTAAAGAAAATGAGACAATGGAACAGTTATCCTGAGAACACAAATCTGAGACATGAACATTTTTTTACAGAAAAAAACCTTTGACGTTAAAAACGGATCTTTGAAGATTTCCACGGCCTCACAGACAGTTGTAGAAATCAAAATCTGAATCAGAACGTCGGGCTTTTTAAAGATCGGAGATTGGCCAGAAAACTGCAACTGGTGCAGCCTGTTAGTTTTACAGTTTTTTTTTTTAACTTTTTAATTTCCCAGTTGACAGACTTTTGACATTTTAAACGGAAAAGTAAAGGTCCTAATAACAAAAATGTCAGGATTATCTCTTCTGCTGAAGAGACAACGTAAATAAAGGGCAAATCTCATATTCTGGATGCTTCTTCATTGCCTCAACCCACCCTATTTATTATTAGAAACAATGATCTTAGGAGTTATTTTTCCAGTTGGAGTTGGTGGCAGAGTTCTCACCATCAAAGGTGGAAAATCTTCCCGTGTGGCATCACGTCCTCCTCAGAGCTCTTTCTCAGGACGTCCGTCTTCGTGTGGAGACAGAGATCATTGCCCTGATGCAAAGGGTTCTTATGGAGTGGGAGGACGGAGGATACAAACTGGGACAAGTGGACAAAGTGGTGAGGACAGTCTTGGATATTTGAGGTTTACTGACATTTTAAAGCAGTTTTGCTTCTGTGCACCAAAACTGATATGGAAACAATGGTTGGGCTCAAGAGTAAGATACGCCTGTTTCCGAGATTAAAGACAGCTGTCTTAGTCAAACATCCGATATTTTCTGTGAATGTTTACTTTAATGTTTTCCGTGGAAATTATCCAGACATCTGTTCTGTTTTAAGGACAGATTCAAAATTATCTACTTGCAACATAAATATGTCACATTTAGTGTCAAAGTTTATGCATAACAGCCACTAGCAGACTGTGTACCTCATACTTTGACAACTGGATTGCTGCCTAGCAGCTGTCATTCAGGGTTGTTTTCTTCCCTGAATGACCTTCAGGGTAGAAAACAATACAGTGGAGCAGGGTGGGGAAACTGTGATATTAAAAATTAATGATTTTTTCATACAATGTCTGTGTTGGTGCCAGAACGCAGCGCTGGGGTCGCTCCTCTCTCTGCTTCGAGGGCATCCTTCTCCTGAGGAACAGTGCTCATTGTCTGTTGTGAGGATGATTACACAGTTGTGGTCACGAATGAATCCCAGTCAGGTGACAAAAACACACAAATGTACACACACGAAATTAGTGAAAAAGATTGAAGACTCATTTCTGTGTAACTTGTCCTAAACAGTTGCAGACCCACCTTGTGCTCCAAGATACTTTGAAGCTGCTCTTGTCAGCGACAACTGTTGTTGTAAAGAACATCAGACCTGAAGCCATTTCTCAGGTAATGCTGTTTTTTTGTTTTGTTTTGTTTTCTTTTTACACATTAAAGGGTTAAAAAGTGGATCATATTTCTGCTCATTGTTATTTTAGGCTCTGTTGTGTCTGGAAGCTGTAGTTTCTCAGAAATGTCCGGATTATCTACTGCTGGCTGCTCTGGGGTTTCTCTCCTCCCTGGGAAAGATCTTTTTTCCTGAAGACTGTCAGGTAAAAAAGTACAGATACATCTTAATAAATTATAATTTCGTCAAAAAGTTAACTTGTTTCACTAACTTTATTTAAAATTAGAAACTTTTTAAATGCCTAATTAAAATGTTACATTATTTATATTTTAATTCCAATACAATTGAAAAAAGTTTTTAAAAAACTTGAATGTGGGCCTACTGAAAAGTACAGTAGTACACATGTTTACCTCGTATCCTTATTTACAATGATTTAAGCAAACCTGTTAGTCCAGTTCTTGTGTTATCTAACAATACAGCACCATGTTAGATACTTATAAATACTTTTTGTAACATATTTTGGTCCCACAGAGCCAGGTTCTTCCTAGATTGAGCAGTCTGTTTGGAGTCCTTCTGGCTGACAAGTCTTGGCTGCTACATCAGCACGCCCTAGAGGCCTTTTCTTACTTTGCAGGGGTACCACACAAACTTCACCATTGTACATTTTTTTTTTTTTTTTTTTTTTCAAATAATCAGTTGTGGCCAACTGTTTTCAGATTGACAGAAATCTTTGTTTTTTTTTGGAAACTTCTTCGGCAACTTGCATTAATTGTATGTTGCTCTGTAAGGTGACTAGATGAAAGACAGTTAACTGCAAAGTTATAAAAAATAAAATAAAATACAGATGCAGTGGTTTTTAGAGCTGCCACAAAGTGACCTGATAACATACTTACAATGAGCTTAGGGGAAAGTGTTGACAAGGGAAGAGCAGCTGCCGTCATTGGTTTGCATCAGATGTGCTTCACAGGAAAGGATGTTGCTTCAAAACGGATCGCGACCAAATAAACCCGTCAAGGCAAGGTTCAGCTGCTCTGATCAAAGCTTCAAGGGACTTAGGAGAGTCCTGTAAGCTCCAGGATCACGACCTACAGAGCTTTTGATTGCATGGTGTGCAAAGTTTCTGAATGCATTGTGAGGTGTAAGCATCTGGACTCTAGCCTTGTTTTACAAAGAGGAGCAAAGAAGCTATTTCTTTCTGAGAAAAACAACAAGGGGAGACTGACTTTTGCATGAAGCAACAGGATGAGAGTCGTTTTACCTGATGACATGTTTAGACTGTTAAGAACATCTAGAAAAAGGATTCTCTGGACACTTTGTGTCATGTCGACAGTGAAACATCCTAAGTGCATCCTCTCTTTCAGATGAATTGGCTCATTCATAGTTTTGTCCAAAAACACTGCCATGAAAAAGGAAACCATCGAAGCTTCCTCCTGGTGCAATGTGTTGATGAATGATGCACCATCATGTCTCGGGGCAAAAGTGATTATCAAGTGGCTGGTATGAAAACAATGACATTTTGAGTGACTGTTTAATCTTGACCACTACACCATAAAAAACAATTTGGCTATACAACAATTTTAACATCAGTGGCACAATAGAGTTTGCAGAAAAACAAAATCTGTCATTCATAAAACTTTTGGCCATGGCTGTAGGTGCTTCAGCCTGACTTTAACATATTATCTCCCTGTGGTGCTCAAGAATACAAACCATGAAGAGGTCATTTCCCAGAGTTTGTGTGTGGAAGAAACAAAGACCAAAGTGATCAATTACCTAAGCAAGGTCGGTGATAAACATTCAATGAGGATGTACTCGGATTGAAACTGATTTATTAAAACAGGCTATCGTGGATATTGTGTGTTTTTCTTCTTTTTTTTTTTGCAGACACTGAAAGTACTGGAAGATGTGGAGTCACGGCTAAAAAGGCTGAAACTGGAGAAAGCTGTGATCGAGCAACACAATAAGAAACTGGAGAGCAAAGAAAGTGGTTCTGACAAACAGGCTGCTGAAACTGAAGCCATCACAGAGCCTGAGGTTAGCAGCGTCATTGAGCTCAGATTTATGGCATCTCTCTGAATGTACACAGTCTTATAACTGGTGGCAGACTAAGGCAACCTGCTTTCAAACTAAAAAAACTGTTTACTAAGTTTTCTGCATTTTTTTTTATCAAACCTTTTGCCTTTTATGAAGTAGTCTATGCTACAAATATACCAATTCATATGTTCAACTAGAAGAACATGCGTTTTTCAAGCCAGATAAAATGTACGCTCTCCTGAAGGAGCTAGTAATGGATAGTGTAACGTTATCCACCTGGACTTTCGCTCTGCTTTTTATACTTGCAGAGACTCCCTACTGCTGCTTGAATTAATACCTTCCCACTTCGATGAGGTGCATGAACTGTCAGAATCCACAGAAATCAATCTCAGCTCAGGCCTGTGTCCTGAATCCACTTCTGTTCTCATGACGGTCTCATAACTGCTCAGCTGAACATCCAGCCTTTCATATGTTGAAATTTAAAAATGACAGCAGTAGTGGGGTCTAACTCACAGCGGTGGGGACTGGTGTAAAGGCATCGACCATCTTAATTGATGCAGGGAAAATTAAAGAATTCCTTATTGATTTTAGGACAAGTCGTCGCGTTCTTCCTGCCATGGCAGCCATGGTTAGTCTAATCCTCATTTCCAAGGACTTGACATGAACTCTAGCAGTTCCTACATGAGGACAAAGTCCCGCCATAAGCTCTTTTTCTTCCTTCTCATTTTGTCTTTAGGACTTGTTCTTGCATTAATCATTATTTACAATGTGGTGAGTCGAATGTGCCTTGTTTTATGGTAATATATTTTAGAGTGCCAGCGATAAATTCCTTCCGACAGAGCAGTTTCCTGTCCCACATATGGAGCCTTAAAGTTTTGCCACAGTGTAATAACACCCTAATTACTTAGCCAGAGGTACAATATACGGAATCAATTACAGGTATTGCTGTTCTTAACTAAATAAAATCTAAGCCCTCTGATTGGAAATCTGATCATCTTTTAAGACTTGTGACCCTACATAAATCCTGCTGTCACATAAAAACAGGCATGGCAAAAGAAGAAAATGTTGGACTGGTATTTTCATGCTTGTATAAAAAGGTAACCAAAAGCTAAATTTTACTGTTTTATTTCATTAGTCCATACTCCAACAAAATCTCTTAATCTGTAACTAGCTTACATTTACCTAGATTGCTTCCATTATTTTTGCTTTAAGCATGAGGGGGAAATAAATAACATTGAGTTAACTTTACTTTCTCTGTAATTTCCTCCCTCTTAGCCAAGCCCAAAGAGAGCTCGACAGGAGACGAGTGCAGATGAGGAGTACGAGCGCCACATCCAGACGGCTCAGAGCTCTTTAAAAGCCCTTCATGCTCTCGTGGAGAGTAAAGCCAGCATGACGGCACCACCTCCATCGTGGCTTAAAGCCAAACTTCAGCAACTGATGACCCTCATAAGAGAAATCACTTCAGTCAGACACTCAACCTAGCACTTTTCTAATTTTAAAACCCCCTCAAGACTTATTGTACAGCGAATCGGATGTGTGCCGAGTTTTAGTTTATTTTGCTGTGTTTGATGCCGTTTATTAAATCTCTTTAAATACTGAGCATTTGCAATTGATCCCATCAGTCATATTTTTTCTTATTGGTTCTGTGACATGACGTAAAGACAGAAAAACATTTTTTGCAGCAAAATGTTTATTTCACCACCAACCAAAAAGCTCAAATAAATATATTTTCTATTTCACATTCATTCAAAGTGCAAGCCTTTAAGAAATCAACCTTTGTCCTGCTAAAAATGTATCTTGAGCTTGATGCTAACAGTTTATTTGGCACATAAAAAAAAGAGCAAATGAAAGCAACGCCATTTACCTCTAGTTAGGATTCTTAACCATTACTGAGGTGACTAATGTCAACTGGCAAACAATTACAAATGGCTTCTTCTGTCCAGGTCTAGCACCATCGGGCAGCCCATGTATCACCACGTTCCCATAATAAACAGCGATAAAAAAATTTTGGCCCTCCTTGATCAGACTGCATCGTTTTATGAGAAGCTCCTTCCAGCTTTGTGGGACAGTGGCGCTCCAGATGTGGTGCATGGATTAAAGGTTTCCAGTGGTTGAGTGTTTTGCTCCAGATTGAGTTTAGCGTCAGTCGCCATCACCAGGCATTCTCATCCTCCCAGTTGAGGTCATCTCCATCTCCCCAGCCATCTGCCTCAGCCTTAAAAAAACGGACCAAAACAGGAACAAGTGAAACATCTTTATTAAAACGGTACATTTGAAAGTCATAAAACCAACATTCTTTGGGCATAAATTATCAAGCAGAATCAAAACTTTCAATCGCGCAAGTTAGTTAGTTGTGACAGCCAAACATAATTAATCTAGTGACCCACACACATTTGATCACTAACTGACTTGGTTTTTCCAATTACAAATACAACTTTAAAATAAGTCTCTATATAATGATTCATCTACCATAAATGGATTCAATAACAATTGAAAAACCCACCTCAGACGGGTTAGCTGCTGCAAACTTGGCAGTGAGGGTTACAGTATCAATGGCTGAGTCCATCTCAAGAGTTTTATCTGAAAAGACTGCTGACGTTCCTGCGACACGCACACTTCTCTCCTCTAGAGGCAGCAGAACGGTTGAAGATAACTTGATGTCCGGCACCATGTCTGCAAACAAATCCAGTTCTGGGTCTTGCTCTACCTTCTTTTTCACCTTAATAGTGAACTCATCTCCCAGGCCTCCTGTCCTGTCGCTTTTCGTTGGCACTGTTGATTTGGGCACTGGGGCTGATGGGCTTAGTGGTTTCTGGAAATCCTTTTGACTCCAGTCATCATCCAATGAGGAAGCACTCTTACCCTGTGTCGACTGATACAGCGCCGAGGTCAGCTTTAGGGGTTTCGAGGATTTTAGTGTCAACGCTTCAGTAATTTGATCAGCGGACGTAGTGGTGCTCCGTCTGGAAGGTGTTAGAATCAGTGAATCTGCAGAAGGAGCTGTAGGGGAGAGATCCGACGTTGGTTCAGGATCCTCAAAGTCATCCCAAGGCTCCTCCTCTGCGTTCTCATTTGGGAGGCTGCTGCTAATAGCATCAACTCCCTCTGATGCCTCAATGTGGATGTGGACAGACTGCGCATTTCTACTTTCTCCCACATCGTTTTCACTCCAGTCAGGCCAGTCCTCCACAGGGCCCTCCAGCCTGTCAGCCTGCTCCGAACCGAGGAACGCTTCCTGTCTATTATTATCCCGATGAAAGCCGTTTAAGGTTAAAGGCATTTTTCGGCTGTTATCTGGAAAACACAACAAAGAGGCCACACTGAATTTCAGCTACAATAAAGTCGACACCCAACTTGAACAGCATAAAGGTCTTACCAGATGATGGCGGAATCACCCTGGGCTTCTCTTGTGTGCCTGTCAAGTTTCCCACGTGGCTGAAGTCTGAGCCTTTGGTCTCTGATGGTTTGGGGAGCATATTCAGGATTTTGGAGGGTTGAACCATCTGAGAGTTTGAGCTTCCAACTATGTGGACAGGAGAAGCTAAGGAATACAAGTAAAATATCATTAGTGCGTGCTGTCGGTAAAACCTGTTTCTACCCTCCATATGCTAGTAAGAAAACATTATTTGACACTTGTTTACAAATTTTAAAATGGATTAAATTGATCTGGATAATCCTTTTGGACACTAAACGTGGAGTCCAACAATAGCTGCGTCAGCTTTTATCTCAATAAGGAGTTCCTTACTTTCAGGTGTGACCTCTGCAGACCTGGTAAAACTTGGTGTTGTGCGTTTAAAGACCTTGCTTCTGTCTCCACCAACAACCACTTGAGCTCCCAGCAAAGGCACCAACACAGCAAGACTTTGGAGAGTCATGGCAACCAGAGAGTCATTGGTGTCTCTCATCCCCAACAAAACCTGTACCCAGTAAAAAAAAAAAAAAAAAAGTGGAGACTAAATTTATATAAAACAGTTTATAAAGCACTAGGCTGCATCCTAGAGGTGCAGACAAAACATTCAGAAATATGAAAATAAGGCTGACTGAAAGAAATAAAGGCACTGATAACTTCTCCAGAAGTGTAAGAGTCATAAATTTAAAAAAAAATAATAAATAGTTTTAACACTTGCATTCGTCATTCTATGGATGGAAAAATTGTTTTAAAAATAACATTCAGGATTTTGAAGGAAACCAAACTGGATATTTTTACTGGCCCTAACTCACAAAGAAGGATATGGTCATGTTGTCCAAATTGTATTAACTGTTTCTTTTGTTTTCAAAATTGTAAGTAAAACGGATGCTACTTTAAACTCGACGTCAAATACAAGCAGGTGTAAAAAGAACAGAAAGGGACCAAGATTACATCCCTGGGGGACCCCACTTGGGCATGCTGCTGATGACGACAAGTTCTTAAGTTAAATGGTGAAGATTTGGTCTGTCAATTACTCATGGATGTTGACTACTTTTGTTTGGTAACTTTACATCAACTAGTTTTAGCCCTTCGTTTCTTATTATTGTGATATAACCTGAAATAAACCTGAAATCTGACAGTTATATTTCTCTCTTTATGTTTTACTATTCAACACCAACTTCACAACCAGGAGTAGGTAAGTGATGGCAGTTGGGGTTTACATGCCAAAAATACTGCAATCACAAAAACAGAAGGAACATATGATGATAATAGGACATGTATTGACAAATTTGGTTGATAATATGCGGCATAACTTTTGCCCCCAACCAACAGGACCAAGACTACAACTAAAACAAATGATTTTCTGGTCTAGCTGCTTGCGCTGCACTAAACTGAAACAAACCCAAAACACCTCGACACCTTTAACTGCGTGTGTTGAGTAATACAAAACTGAGCTTTTTACCTGAGGTAGAATCTGATTTTTTAGTTCATCGTGGGAGAAGAATTCGGCGTAGATGTGGATGTGAGTCAAGAGCACAATCCGAATGTGCTCTTCGTTTACTTGGTAGAGTTTAAGCAGCTGAGGAATCACATGTTTCCGATGAAGGGACACAGACAGCAGACAATCCTCACTGCCATCATCTTGACTGGAATCTGACCACAGAGGTGAAATTATGAGTTTTTAGTTATGCATTTACTTTGCTTAAACATTTAAGCATCTCTTTTTCAAGTTACTTGACATATTCTTGATAAAATGCCATATTACCCTTTTTTGGTCTTAACAGATGAGGGAGGAAGCTCTTGACGGCCATGGGTTCTGCAAAAACAAGGGAGTGGAGAAGTTTGGGGACAAGGCGTGAAGCAATCAGCTCTTCAGGAAGGTTCTGGACTCGGTCAAGGAGAAACCTGAAATATAAAAAAAAAATAACACCAAAGAAAATTCAGACGCCATTAAAATTTACAATCCCTTTTCAAAGTATTCAGACTCCTAAAACGGTTTAAACATTTGTCACATTGCAAGTATAAACCTTAATGTATTTTTATTGGATTGTATGTGATGGATGAAAGTTGAAAGTCTTAAGAATGTAATATTTATATTCAGCCCCTTCTGCTCTTGCAGCTTACGGTATGTGGTTATAACGTGACAAATGTACAATATCTTACGGGATATCAATACGTTTGCAATGCATTGCAAATTATGAGTACACCTAATATTAGATTTAAACAAAACAAATTATTACTTAAAAAATTCATTTTTTTCCTCTTCAGTCTTCAGAGTGAGGGACTTCAGAAAATTCAGTATTTCCAGAAAGTCATTCCTATTCACAGAAGAAAAAAAAAAATAGCGTTGTGTTTAAAATCACAGTTTTGTGAGTATAAAATGCTCCAAATGCTAATAAAAGAAATGCACAAGAACCTGAAGAAGCTATGATTGAGCAAGGAGCTGAGTGGAGGTCGAGCCAGGGGGTCAGAGTTCAGCAGGCCTGCCTGCAGGGTTTTTGTCAGACCGTCGGAGAGCTCTTGCGACACTAGAAACGACACAGAAAAGAAGAGCAGAGGAAGAAAAAGAAGTGAAATTTAACAATTTACAACCAGATTTTCATCAAGTCATCTCCACTCACCATAGTCACTCAGCAGAGGGACCAGAGCCTCCACCATTGTACCAAACGAGTAACAGTCCCGAGCGTGAGCATGGTTGTCTGGAAGGATTTGAAAGCCTTCCACCTGTCAACAATGTCTTTTGTTTTTAATGAAAATGTAGGAGGGAGAATTTTTTCCACATTTTTGCGATAAAGTCAAACTCACTGACCTGCTCTTCAGGAGGAACACAGGAGGCCTCTCTAGCACTCTGAATGCCATCGAGAAACTGACACAGAAATACAGTCAAATTAACTGATCCGTTGAAAACCGAGTTCCAAAACTTCTTTAATCTTTTAACGCGCATGTGAAAATCCACCCAAAGAATATTTGATAACAATGAATCTGCTATTATTCCGTCTTCTACCTCTGGAGTTGCTTCAGAGAACTTGCACACGGTCTCCATCCCTCCCAGCTTCCAGTGGCCGTCTTCACTGACGAACACAGAGGAAAGGCAGACGTTGTTGTGGCTCGATTTACCCTGGGCAACAAGATGCAGCCAGGTTTCAACACAAGAGAAGCAAGAGAGGAAAATGTCCACCCGGGTCGCTGGCGACAGAAGCAAATGGATCCTAGTCTCACTCACCCTCTCGTGCAGAAAGACGAGTGCCTGCAGGACGTCGTAGATGCCAGCGCAGATTTCCTCTGGGGACAGGCTGTCCAACAGCAGCTCCAGCGGCTGGACGTGTTCCGTCACGAGGTGGATGCCGCCGTCCTGCACCGAGCAGGACAGGAAGCGGAGCAGACACGGGTGCCTCAGCGTCTTCAGATGCTGCAGGGCGTGAAAAGTGGCTTCATTAGTTGTGCGCTTAAAATTGACTCTGCCGCATTTGTTTTGTGTCTGTAAAATATGCATTTCAAATGCTTAGTATTTTATGAATACAACTTAAAGCATTAGATGTTCACAAGCTCTTCAAAGCAGTCAAACCAAAGCCTATTTCATTAAGATTGTGTTTTTAAACACATTTAATCAAAGAAATAAGTCAATATTTCTTTGCTTTGGAGTTGCAAAGTGGTGTGAACCTCTAGGAGAAACGGCGAACGGGAAGGTAAATTTGCAGAAACTTTGAGAGCTTCCTGTTCAAGGACACATTTCAATGCTTTTATCCCTGAGCCACTTGGATATCACTTCTGCCCTAAAACATAGTGCTCTATTATATTATTATTAATCACCAAATCATTCTTGGTCTGTTGCTCAGGGTTGGTTTCTCCATGTTTGAGTCTTTCCTGCTACATGACACAAGGCTACTGCTCAAAGCTATGTGCACAGAAATGCTTAAATCTGTCTGCTGGCAACCCTTTCCTATAATGCCGACGTGTCCGTCTCCTGTCCTCAAGAGCCAGGGTGCTTCCAAGTTGAACACATCTGAATGAAATAAATGGTTTATTACAGGCTGCTATAAAACAGAATGGCAAACTGAACAAGTTATTCAGCTGTCTGAAGGGACACACCTGTACATGCAGGGCACTGAGTCGTTGAATAGTCAAGAAATGGCCCCAGACTCTTAAATAATTTCTTGGGTATGAATTGCTCTCCACTAGTGAGCTAATTGTTGATTTGGGTGCAACCTTTCCAACCTGATATGCTCTTTAAATATTAAGTATTGAAAATACCACTTGTTTCATTACAATCTTGGTTGACAAAGAAGGATTTGAGGCAAACTCCTATTTAAGTAACCACTCTGCTCTTCTAACGTAATCAAAATGAAAGTGATATGAGCAACCTTGTTTAAACTATGGCCACTTTAGAAATGCTAGCAGGTCATTTAGTAGCAGGGATAAAACAATGTACAAATGAGTTTTCTGATTATCCTCTGTTACAACCCAGACGCAAATTGCTGCCATGAAAAGTTATCAAAAATGAAGACTTGTTTTAATCTCAAAACTTGTGTATTAGACAGTTTCACACAAGTTTGCTTAGTCTTTGAGAGACTTTTATAATAAATGCACGTCTGTAGCTAATATTATCTTTTTAAATTGATTGAGGAGGCAAAATCTCCATCCTACACTGAACGAAATTGTTTTGCAATGGCAGCTTATTATAGGAATAAGGAGTAAACAAAATGCAGCAAGTGCAAATATTCCACAGCTCCGGAGAAAGGCCTTTATGCGAGCTCACCTTAGCAGCTTTGTTGACTTTCTCTTCATTGTCCCGCTTGTGAACAAACACAGAAGCAGGCTTCCCGTCCTGGAGAACCGCCGAGTACATGGTGGGTCCGGAGGGCAGGGTCAGCAGCGGCTCCTCCAGCAGAGTGCAACCCCGCGCCGCGCTGCTCTCTGCACCCATGGCCGCTTGTCTCCCTGCCGAACACGGGGAAACGAACCGGTGCGACTGCTTGTCTCCGACACACGTACACCTGAACACCTGTTTGAGGGTGAGGCGGACATACCTGAGATCCTGGACTGGATGGACCAGCAGCCGCTCGGTGCTAAGTTAGCAGCTGCTGCTACTCTCGCCTCGCTGGCTAACCCAGCAACGCTAGCCAGCTCGTCGGCCGCTCTTTCTCGTCCAAACCGTCATTTTTTATCACAGGTTACTGGTAATTTAGACAAATGCATTAACAATATATTAGAACTCTAAAAAAACACACATAACTCCTATTTAAGTTCGACTCTATACCTCCAACTATTACTGCGCTGCTGTAAACACAGGTTCTTCCGGGAACGACTAAACCATCAAACAGGGGAGAATAAAAAGATGAAAAGTATCAATGACAGTACAGGATTCAATTGCTTTAAATGACGCATAAAAAGTGTCAAGCATGATATTTAAAAACATTCGAGCATTATAATCGGAAAATGTACCCTTGAATTAGCTTCAATTGTTAAACATATTCGCAGCTGATGTCCCTCATGTTTTACTAAGTGGTTGCAACCAAAGTGGTGCGAGATAACGCAGGTGACTGCCACATGGTGTTGAAAATGAACATAGATAACTAAGCAACGGGAAAAGTGAAATACGTTTTTAAAATATAGATTTAACGCTTCATTTGGTCTCAGTTAAAGAAAATATTGTTTGTCTGATCATTTTGGTCGAAATTGTTCACAGATAAGAGAGGCTCATTAGAACGACCTGCATGTCGGTTTGCGCTTTCAAATGATGAAAACTACATGCAAATCAGAGTGGCATACCTGACATCGTCAAGGTGGAGTGGCAGCAGAGATTTAAAGATGATTCTGGCTCTTTTAATGATTTTAAAAATGTAATGTTCACGTAGCAACCAGCAATGTGTTGACGACATTTTGGTTGAGGAGGCCCTGTTTTGGTCAGTTGTCGTGGGATCTTAGAAATAATAATAAAAACTGTAAGGGGAGCTTTCACTGTATTTGAGAAAACAGAAAGACGTCCTGGATGTAAGCAGTCAAAATTAGTATCGTATATCATTTTACTATGTTCAGCCTCAATAATAAGGTAAGGAGTAGTTCCCATTTCCAGTTAAGGATCCAGATGGAGCCACTTGTACCCCATCTCTAAAGGACTCTACTGAGGTGATTTGGACATCTGATCCATACTTCTCATTTATCTTTTAATTTATTTTATTTACTTATTTATTTATTTATTTTTTGCATTTTTGGACATGTCCTACAAGAAGTAATTTTCTTTTTAGCTTTGAGACATATTGTGGTCCATTTATTAGACACTGTGCCAACGAGTGATGGCTAATTCCACAATATTTGAAAGTAACTTAATATTTTGCCTGTATTAAATGTATTAAAGCCTATTATGTCAAAATTTGATAAAACTTTTTAGCCAGTCATGCAATTCAACTTTGCCAATAGTAACTTATTACATTATTGACTGGTAATTGGCAAAGCACAAAGGAACACTTATTAGAAAACAACACTACCTAGAAATTAATTCTAGATTATTTGTCAGTCTGTACAATTATGAATTTTTATATCTACACATAATGTTTAAAAAAAAAATAATAATAATAATATATATATATATATATATATGTATATATATCAGTGATTCTTGAGAATAGGGACAAAACAGGTCCTATGGATAAAGCATGAAATTTGAATAAAATATACACAAAATATATTTTTTTCAAATATCTAACTAAACTAACCTGGGTCATGTGAGCACAACAATGTATATTTTTCTTTTTTTTGCTGAATATTTTTTTATTTTAAATATTGTAGTCGGTGGATGATGCCTGTAAAAGCCCTTGTCCAGGAGCAGAACTCAATACATTCTTATAGTTTAAAACAATTAAAGAAATACTAAAATTATATATTATGACAATTAAGTATAAGTAGTCATATAAATAATTATAAAAGTATCAATAAATTGAATTAAAAATAATTTTTAGATATTTTCCAACTCCGTTGAAATTTGTCCTTAGTTTTTGTCAACACCATCAGAAATGAAAAGAATGTAAAAAAATCAGGCATTATTGGGGGGCACCAGAACTTCTGAGGACCCCATGACGTTGTCTTTTCTCTTCCTTTGCTAGGAGGGCTAGTTAGCTCCGGTTAGCTTAAGTTATTCTTTAGTTTTTTCTTCTGTTTTATTCCTAAGTTGTTTGTCACAACCATGATGTGTCAACTCCATAACTGACAATTTACAAAACTTTGATGAAATTTTGCGAAATAAAAGCTTAATTTTGGTAAACTGTAAAGATTTCATGGACCTGACGAGCTACAATATGGCCTCCTTCAGAATAACATCATATAAATTGAGTTAGTTTGGCATTTCGTCAACTCCGTCAGATGTCAACTCCGTCAGAGTTTTTCTGACTCTTTCAGGGAAATTGTTGTCAAATCTCACTTAATTGTGCAACTAATTCATTTTAATGTATTTTACATGAATTGCATTACTTCACATGTACCAAGTTTTTCATTTCATTCACTAGTTTGTCACCACCTTCAGTTCTGTGTCAACTCCGTCATGCACTGTCAACTCCATCAGATGGACTTTTTCTTGTTTTTTGTTTTAAATCATATTTATTTTATTTCTTGAGAAGCATTTGTCTGTAAATTGAGTAAAAATATCACTAATGGGGTATTTTAAAAATCATTTTAGATTTATTTTTGTCAGATGGTGATGACAAAGTTTTGGGTCAGGTCGATTAAAAATGTAATTTTTTTTTTAAAATTTGCAACTGGGAGCCTGTACCTTAGCATCTTCATATTTTCTAAACATTATTTGTCATATTTGCATACATAAGGTTGAGAAATAATTAAAAAAAAATATGGGAAAATTAAAACCCATTTTGTCCCTATTCTCAAGAATCACTGATATAATATATTTTTCAACTGGGTTTTGCAGCCATACCAAATTACCTAAAATTGCAGACTTGGGTATTATAATATAAGCAATTATTTAAGAGTTATTAAATCTTAAATACTTTTTAAAAAAGTGATATGTCAGTCATATAACTTACTTCCTCATTGGTATTACAGGATTGGGTCAGTCATATAACTTACTTCCTCATTGGTATTACAGGATTGGATAAAAAAAAGCCTTGATCTCATTGTTTACAAGTTATTACATTAATGGCAGTTTTATATTGCTGGTTGCTACATGCAGCGTTGTGGTATTGTTTTAATAACTATACTGTTGATGTGCAGTGTTTCATTTTGTCATTGTAATAATCATTAATTGCAACCATGTGTATCTGTCACTTTGGAATGCAACCATTTATATTGCAGGAACTTTTGTTCTTAGCAACTTTAGCTGAGTTTTACAAAAAAAAAAAAAAAGCTTATGAACGCTGCCTCCCTACATGTCAGGTTTAAGCCATAATTCTGCGACCTTGATGACTTTCAGAATCACTTTTACTTCAGTTTACCATCAAAGGGAGCATTCAGTACCGCCCAATTGTGATGTCTTTTTTTAGACAAATACAAAGATCACATTTTTGCCTTTGTTGCCTCAATGCGTTTGTGTGAACATTCAAGTCATGTTTTCATTTCGAAATATTAACTAAATGTGTCTGTACTAAATGAATATGTGAGTTGTTAAACTACCTCCACTGAGATGCCTTTGCATCAATTTATAACCTACTTTCATCTTTACGGTGATACACTTCAGCAAGTAAAACGTACATATCTCGCTGTATGTATAAATGTCTTATTCATTACAATTGTTAAAATAGTTCTGGTACTATAAACACGTTGTTTTAATCTTTTACCATTCACACTAACAAGTAGCATGCACAATTTATTTCAAGCACATTTCAAAACTGAGTACAAAATGTGAGAAAATGCTGCAAGATCAAGATAAAACTTGAAGGTTTGATCCTTGAACTGCGATATCACGCAGCATTAGATCTTATTATGGTAACAAAAAAAAGAAAAAAAAAAACTTCCCTGCAGGAAGTAGTGGTGTAGATCTGATGAGAAACAAGGCTTGTTGCCCCAGTGACAAACCAGCAGTAAAGAAAAAAAAGCACACACACCCAAGTGTCGAGAGCAGGAAACAACATGGATGAACTCGGTAAGGTGACTTTCTTTCTTTGCTGATGATAACATGAAAACTGCATATATATATGAAGCTTTAATACAGATTACTGTAAGATTACTGACCAAGATCAACTATATAAACACATCTGTGTTGTTCAGGATTTACTACAAACAATATCGTTTTGGGTCTATCATGAGAAATTGTAATTGATCTTTTTTTTTAATTTGTTTTACCAACCAATTGCTTTCTAGTAAGTTGTTTTGTTTTACAACATACAGATTCTGCTGACTGTGCTTGAGAAATGCTGATCTAACAACATGTAAATGCAAATGAGCAGTTTGAAAGTAATATCTGCAACATCCTCCTTGCTTCAAACTTGACGTCTAGCTGTCTTTTTAGCGACCAAAATTTTGACTCTTTCGCTCTAGACCAGTACAACGCATGTTGGATATGCTTAATTGTTTATCTCCATGTTTCCCTTTTAATAACGCGTTGCAAAAAGATGGCATGAGATCGCCTCAGCATTTGTCACCACATTCTTGTGACATTAAGACAAGTTTCACTTCTGCAGCGTAGCATGTTCTCATTTCCTCAGGAAGTCGACTTGTATGAAACAACCTCAGTTTGTTTGCATCTTTCTCCTCACAGGAAATTCACTACCCTGCAAAAAAAAAAAAAAAAAAAAATCAATGTTTTGTGCTGGTTAACAAGCACAATAATGTTCTCAGCTATTACATTAACACTACTCGAGATGAGTCTGTTGCACCACAACCCGTAAGTCGCTATGAAGCTTCACGATTTGCATTCTTCTGCAGATTTGCTGTTGGAGGAGCTGGCTTTGAGTCCTACAGGCTCAAACAGTCTCCAAGAAGCCACCACTGCAACTGGTGGACAGGTGAACAAAAGAGAAGGAAATATGTTTATCATTTTAAACGGACTAAATCAAGGTCCAAAATATATGTAAACAAAATGTCAATGTAACTTCGTTGTCCACACAGGCTCCGGCTGCCATTCTTGTCGGAGACAAAAAGAGAGAGAAAAGCTCAGCGGGCTCTAATGTCTACAGGTAATGTATAAATGCCTGTCTGCTGTTTGTCCTGTGTTTTAGTGTAAAATTAAACAGAATTTTACACAGAATTTTAATGTTTTGTTGTATCATCACCAGTAAAAAATTAAGTCTCTACAAGACAGCAAATATATTCATACAGTTTGCCATATTTGCCTTGCAAAACAATGGTGGTCAAATATTGTTGGAATGCATAATTATAATAATTAGCATAATAATTAGCGACAGCTAGTGTGGGGTGTGTGGTTGTACCTACCACACGATAGAGTTTGTGTCAAGTATGTCTGACATGTGAAATAAGTTGAACGACATCTTGGCAGCAACAAAACAACAAAGCAGTTGTGTAAACACACAGAAGGAAGTAATTGGAAATAAGCTCAAGTGGTAGTCAGTCAAAGACAGCTATCAGGACAAGGATGATGTCAAAGGAGGACACAAACAAAATAAATGGATCAAAGCTAATTAAAACAGTTATAGTAAAAAAAAAAAAAAAAAAAAAAAGGCGTGTAACAACTGAAAAACAAGATATTTGCAAAGGATCAGCTCGTCGTAAACCGAAACCACTAAAAGCCTGCAGACCATGATGAGAACATGGTTTTTTAGTCTCCACCAGTTAAAACTCCACTATGTGAAGTAAACATGTAACATCAGGATCCCACAAGGCTGCATGTCTTCTGAGTCGGAAAAACATAAATAAATCATATAATCTGATGGATTACAGTGTGACATTCATTGTAAAAGCACTTCATTAATTTGGCACATGCATGCAATGTTTTGGCGCAGCAAATGTTCTGGATAAAAGGAAAGCACACCCTTTGCAAATTAGCTTAACGCATAAATTATCTGAACTTTGTGTGGTTTTAACTAGCACAAAAGCACACAACATAGACAGCACTATGGTATTTTATGAACATAATTTATATTGAAAGTTTAGAAAAATGAAGCACATTCATCTGAATGCTTCTTTGAGCAAGACAATTCCAAACCATGCATTTCATGTGGTTGCAAATTTAGATCAATTTTTCATAGTATGATGATTTTATTTTGAAGATAATTAGCTATTTTGTGTTTAATGGACTTAAGTGTTGAAAACAATGTCTTCTTGTTTCAATCTACTTTTGACACATGCTCATAACTTATTTGTTTATGAGTTAAGTTATGCTGTTCCGGCTTTTTCGGATTTTACTTTAAATCGCTTTCAACCGTCATAAAATGCATCTAAAAGCCAAATTTGCTTAGGCAAAATCTATTCCCAATATTATTTAGTTAAGCACCTAAAACATGGGGGAAAAAAAATAGAACTGTAATTTTGGTCTCAAAATGCTTTTTTATTATCACAAAGTTTTTTAAGTGTCATCATGTATTTATTTATAATTTATTTTTTGACATTTGTTTTTAACACAGTGACCTACCCGCTCCTGTTGCAGCCGCTCTGCCTCCGGACTCACCAACTCTAGAACTGGAGTCTATCCTACAAGACCTGATGGGTTTAGCAGAAGGGGTCAGTATAAAGCTGTTGACCTGGATGTGTCAGGAAATGGTTATAAATGATCACAATTCACATTTTGTGTGTAATAGTGTCTCGTAGAAGTGATTTCTTGGTAAAAATGAGTTTACCAAGAAATGATGCACAGTTGGAATCAGAAAAGATTTAACCCATTTGCAGAAAAATACTTTGTAGAAAAGTGGATTTTGATCAAATCTGGGCACTTATGACCCTTATAATACTGGAAAGTTAATATTTTTGCAAATTTTCTTACAGCCCTTCGGGTGAGGTGATATAATCTCTCACAGCTTTATTTGTTCTGTTTTTCTTGTGCGGTGCTTATGTCTGCCTCACAAAAGGAACAAATGAAGAATCCTTACTAAGTTTCCAAAGGCTTGATTGGTGTCAACAAGCCTTAAAACAAAGTGAATTGTTTTAAATTCATTGCAGGTTGTTAAAATTTCCACACAGCTTTAAAACAATATTTCATAGGTATTTAAAATGTGTGACGTTAACACATTTGTTGCACCCAAATATTGCATCTTGTTAATAAGATAAAATTTAATGAGTTGAATATTTCTGATTGCAACCGTGCTATTATGGGGAGAGAAAAAAAATTGGACACTTAATCAAATACTCATTTTTTACTAAAGATATTGAAATTTATCATTGTCTACTCTTTTTTTTCCTCAACGAAAAACATTTTATTGCAAGTAAACACTCAAATCTTACCTTGTTTTGCCAATTTAGCGAAAGATATCAACAAAAATGTGTGAATAAAGTTCACACTGCCCTTTAGCTGAAATAACTTCAGTGAGATGCTTTTGGTAACCACCTACATGCTGAGGGTGCAGTAGAGCGACATTTTATAAATGAAATAAATTATTAAGGTTTAACAGTAGAGGACAGTATTGCACCAACATCACCATTGCACAACCTGAAATGATATTTCTGTATTTGATCACTTAAGCACTTAAATCTCTTTAGCACATGTAAAGACTAAACCTGACATTTTGACTTCCATGTATCTTTATTTAGAACCACTTACCTCCATCAGCCCCTCCACCACTGACACAGAAGCAGTTTACAAAGAAAAAAGACGAGGATGGGAGATCAGGGCAGAAGGACAGCGATAGCAGCAGCAGCGGCGGCCCGGCAAGTTCCAACCCAAAACCCTCGATCCAGACGCAGAAAACAGATTCTATAGATGACCTGCTCGGAGGGCTGAGCTCGGACCTGGAGAAGATTGGTGTGCGCACCACAGCCAAAGGCCACTGTGCTGCATGCAACAAATGCATTGTTGGAAAGGTAAAAGGCGACCTTTTTAAATTTAAATATAGCCAAAGCAGTCTTTTTCACTTCATTTGACTATTGTTATTTAGATGATCACAGCTCTGGGTGAGGTGTGGCACCCTGAGCACTTTGTGTGCATGGTGTGCAAGAAGGAGCTGAGCACAACAGGCTTCTTTGAGAGAGAGGGACGGCCGTATTGTGACAAAGACTACCATCAGCTCTTTTCTCCACGCTGCGCCTACTGCAAGGGGCCGATATTGCAGGTATTACAATGAGAAACTCTAAATATGCAGTATTTTGCTTTATGCAAAGCATTTTAAATAAACTTAATCTCAGCTTCTCTTTTTGTTTCTTGATTCACATCCTAAATGTCCAGTCAAAATTTTACATCCATTAATCCACACAGTAAAATTTCGATGATTGCATGATGACATGTTGGATGTTGTTTTTTATTTTTTTTTTTCTTCATGGCCAAGACCACATGTTATGCTAATAAATAAAAGGAAAACCCATACTGGTGGTTTTGCAGACTGGGATTACCTCATGGTACAGACCAAAGACATTAATCAGAAACTAATGCAGCATCCCTGGTGATTCCCTTCATGTGGCTCACGGTTCACTTTTTTTGTGTTTGTTCACATTTAGCTACATGAGATGAGACAAACTTCAATAATCCCCAAAGAAAGTAAAATAGAGATGTAATATTTTTGGTCTTTTTTTTGTTTGTTTTGTTTTGTTTTTTCCCCTACCAGAACATCTTGACAGCTCTGGACCAAACTTGGCACCCGGAGCACTTCTTCTGCACACACTGCGGAGATCTGTTTGGGCCAGACGGTGAGATGTTTGATAATTTATTTGCCTCAGCGTAGAAATAATATTTAGCACACATTTCAGCGTATCTCATCTCTATCCAAGGCTTCCTGGAGAAGGACGGAAAACCGTACTGCTGCAAGGACTTCTACCACCTTTTTGCTCCCAAATGCTCAGGCTGTGGGGAGTCCGTCAGAGAGAACTACCTGACTGCAGCCAATGGCACCTGGCATCCAGAGTGCTTCGTCTGCGCAGTGAGCCTCCCAACACAGACCACACACACGGCTCCGGCTCACACACAACCTTGAGAATAAATGAGACAAATACCCACACACTTGCTTTGTTTGCATCGGTTTGACCACGGGGCTGATGCAAACCATATGCACGATGAAAATGCTGCGGTGGAAATGTTGCAGATAAATCAAGGAAACCATATTCTCTCTGTGTGGGTATCTTTTATATCCTCTTCAAAGCCACCGCTGTGTAGAGCAGTCGGTCAAACGCCGTCCCGTCTGCTGCTGCACTTCCCTCTTTACTCGGTCGGCGGCATTTGAACATACTAATTGCGCAGAGTTCTGAAAACTTATCAGAGGTAAAAAATGGCACCTTTATGTTTGTTCTACTTTTGAATTTATATATTTTTTACAATCTAGGACATTCAAACAACTTAAGTCCATGAATATAATCCCAATAAATGTGAATATATACAGCACAATACAGTGATATTTGTGCAGTACAACCTAACTAAAAAACAAACATATCTGTTAAGAGAAAAGAAAATGTGTAAAAGAAGCAATGACATAAGTGTGCAGTCTTAAACTATAACTTTGTTGAATACCTTTCAGCCCTCTTTCTGCTTTAGTAGAAGTGCATCTGCATTCCACATCTTAACTGGAGTTAATAGTTTGATAGGGTGGGGTAACTTTTATACAGAACAGAGTGAGCAAACTGGCAAACGTTGCCCAACCCTGTCAGACTACGTGGACGTGTCTTATTCATAGCCCTCAAAGCTTCTGTCAAACTTTGTTTTTGACGTTAGCTTTGCAATGCCATGCTTAAAATGTAACTTTACTTCCATGAAGTCATGATTTTGTGGACTTCGAGGTATGCTTGGGAATACGGTGATGAAGGAAAATTACATTATTCTAGCCAGTAACCCGAATGCTTTGGATCAATACTGACTTACGTTTGCTGCAATACACGTTTGTCAAAAAACCCAGTTCTGCTTGAAGAAAAGTAACTCCAGACCACGATGCTGCCGTCACCAGAGTTCACCTTAGTTTTTGTGTTCTTTTGGTGATATTTAGTGTTTTACATTTTGGATTTGTTCCAATTAAAATAATAATAATTTTAAAAAAAACCCGTAAATCTAGACGTTCACTTTAAAAGAAAGCTTTATGTTTAACAGCTCCTCTCCTGTGTTGAGAACAGATTTTATTTGCGCATTTAAAAACAAAACCAGTAGTTGGCAGATATTCCTGCAGCTCCTTAACATTCGTACAACGTGATCTTCTGGAGCCTTTGTTCTCTTTCTACTGGCTATGGCTTTAACTACAAGTTGCAAATCAGCAAATGTTGGGAAGATTTTTTTGCTGGGACAGCTGGACTTTATTAGTGATCAGTTACATTCACTCTAATTGATGTTAGGCATTTACCCAAAAAGACTGAACAGTGGAGTTAGGTTCTTCAATAAAGTTTGAGCTTCAGGGCATACACACTTATGCAACCTCTGCTCCACCAACCCTGGCCAAACAATATTGGCTTCTGGATATCTGTTTAACATCCAATAATTAATTATCAAAGATTACAGGGTTCTTAAAAAAAAGAAGAAGAAGAAAAAAAAGAGAATGTGAAACTGAATTTAGGAACTCAATAGGATATTTACCTCCTTGCTCCAGGACAACTTGGGGGTGTGCCCAGACTGGATAATGCAAACAAACAAACACCTTATTAGAGCCAACCTTCTTATAAATAACAGGTTATTTTACAAGACAAAGCTGTTAATATATTCTCAGTGTTAATCCCACTGCAAATGGGTATTTTTTTATTTTTTCATCCAGTCAGTCATCCCTCCCGTTCCCTCCACTGTGTGCGAATGAAGTGGGCATAAGTTCAACTGAAAGCTTTTGCTCACTTCCTCACGTTTGAATATGGATGAGAAACATAACCTTTTTCATTCATCACAATTTGTTTAAAATAATCAATGTTTTCTACATGCGCCATTGATATTTTTTCCCCTCGGTGCCGATCTCCCAGTCGTCTCTTGTTTGCTACCAAGCAGTCATGAAGGCAAATTTTGGAAAGTAATCATAGACTACATTGCCAAAACTGTGACCGCAGTCTTGAAGAGTTGAGACACTGTTGCAAATATTTTACTGTTTTTTTTTTAAGCAGGCAATATTTATTTGGACATTTTTGCTTACCCTAATCCTCCACTATCCTCTACTTCTCCTTTTTAAATTCAGGACTGTCTGAAGCCGTTTAGCCATGGCTGTTTCATGGAACTGAACGGTCGGCCCCTCTGTACCATCCACTTTCACTCCAGGCAGGGCACCCTGTGCGGGGGTTGTGGGAAGCCCATCACCGGCCGCTGCGTCTCAGCTCTCGATCGCAAGTTTCATCCTGAGCACTTTGTTTGCGCCTTTTGTCTGCGGCAACTCAGCCACGGGATCTTCAAGGAGCAGAATGGAAAGCCCTACTGCACAGCTTGCTTCAACAAGCTCTTTCTATGAGACATTTACAGCAAGCCGCTCAAATATGAAGACATAATGTCTAATGTTGGAAGAGGGTGGCTATTTTCCCACATCAGTGAGCTGATTATCTGTTATTAATAATATTGCATTCCAAGGTTGTATCTCCGTTTACTGAATGAGGTAATAAGATTCAAAGCTCCTTATCCTAAAACCACTAAATACAATGTAGAACACATATGCCAAGCAAACAGGTTACACACATGTATGTTTTGATCTGAATAAAAATACAGCTGCTCTGTAAAAGTCTCAAAGATTTTTTATTTTTTTATTTTTTAGAAAACATGAGTGAAGGAACAAAGCGTAAAATCAGGGATAAAGTTGGTGAGAATTTTAAAGAATGGGCAGGTTATAAAAAAAACGATATCTTAAACTTTGAACACTTATGGCACAACTGTGAATCCACCAAGATATGACGCTCTACCTAAATTGCCAAGGAGAGCATTAACAAAATAATCAGCAAGAGACTCATCATAACTCTGGAAGAGGTATTCAGTGGATCAGGGCTACATTGGCACAGTTTGTAGCACTGTTACCTTGCAGCAATATGGCTGGGAGTCTTTGCACATGGAGTTTCCATGTTTTCGTCTTGCATGCATTGGTTTTCTCCAGGTACTTTGCAGAATTAATCCTAGTCCAGATTTGTGACTGTTAGGTAAATTGATCTCTGTAAATTGTCTGTAGGGCTAGGGTATGGGTGTATGGGTATTTGTCCTCTGCATCTTTTTGTTGATCTATGCTGGACTAGCAACCTGTGCAGGGTTACTCCATGATCTGTGGAGATAGGCACCAAGACCCTCAATCCCTTTGACCCTGCAAAGAATAAAAGAGGATAGCCAATGGTGGACGGACAATTATCAGTCATGGACTGGTTTATTTAAAAGAAAAGCATGCTGCTCTTTTCTTGTGTCTATTTGTAATCAACTACATATCAACCTCCTTCCACATCCCAGTTGTGTTTCACTTTGTGTTGCTTGATCACATAAAATCCGACTAAAGTGCATGGATTTGTGGCCCTACATGACAGAATGTTAAAAACTCCAAGGTGTATAAACAATTCATCAAAGCACTGGATGATGAAAATGGATTCATCATACAGAGAGGTAAGTTATGCACAGCCTCATTGAGAAATCATGTACAACTATCAGTAAGTAATTATTACTGACATCGCTTTTACAACTCAATCAAAATATTTCCTACAAAGAAAACGTTACCATGTGTGAACTTTGGATGCCTGTGCAAGGTGCGCTGTTGATGCTTGGCTTTACTTTTGAGGAGTCTTCATACATCGCAATCACAAATCAAATTCCAAATGGACCATGATAAACACAAACGCGCTAAATTAATGGATTCCATAAACTGTCCCCGGCTCGTTGTTGGACTCAGCAGTCAGGATTTACTTTCTCACAGCTTGAGAGAGCTCGTCAGGAGATTTGTCCATGTGGCCCGATAGCTTGTCTTGGCAGAGAGTGGCAGGGACTCGTCATGCCAACCTGTGATTCCTCTGTCTCAGATTGACCACTTGGCCCCTGGCGGCCACTGGATTCAGACATCCTCTTCGTCCTCCACACAGGCTCCTTTATGACTGCCTCTCGAAGATTAATGAACGTGGTGAGGTTAACAAAGGTAGTTTTTAGAAGGAGCTCCTTCACATGCCTGCATCCCCTCAGAAACTGTTGAAGGACGAATGAACCACAAAAGTGTTTTAATGCCTCAGCGGTTGCTGGCAGATTTAAGCTCCTTCTGTCATCGGATGAGTTATATTTCGTTTCCTAAAGGCTAATTGTGGAAATTGCACACGAATATGAGGTATTTGTTGGATTGCTACACAAATAACAGAACGATTTCGCAATTTTTGCAGAATTTAAATACAAATGGAATATCATGTTTTACGTCTACTTGACTGAAAAACATTCAGTTTGGGGCACTGTTATCAGGAGGCTACCAAACAACAAAAAAAGCATAAAATTCCAATTTTTCATTATTTCTGTGTATTTCCTATTTCCCCAAAGCTGGGCAAAGAGTAGAAATCAATATTCTTTTTCCTGATCACTCCATACTGTCATATAATTTCCATGTGTACAGTCTTAAAAAAAAACAAAAAACAACCAAACATTTGCCTAATTTCTAAAGGATATGCCAATATCTCTTTTTATTTCTCATTTTTATTTTGATTATTTTTATTTTTAAGTTAGTGCTACTTGGAGAAAGCTGTTGCTTTCTACCAACTCACAGCTAGCTCTTTCTTTTCAACTAATCTAGCTATTTTTCACTAAGTTTCAAAACAATAAAAAATAATTTTTGTAACATAATGCTGGCTGTCATACACATGACAATAATTTTGACATTTTTTGCAAAATATCATATTCAGTTCATGTATACATTACCAATTCCTCACAACTGTCATGTCAGAACAGATCCTGTGCATTTACAACAATATGAGATCCAAGTGCCTTTACATTTGGTTTAAATAAATTAGTTACATAGTCATATAGTCACATTCAGATTCAAATGCATACAGTCCACTTCAATCATTTTAATGATACGAGCAAAATGTTGTAAGGAACCACATTTGACTGCTGAGCACGTCTTTTCCACAATTATTATGGTAATAATGAGCTAAAAGTAAAATTCTAAAACATAAACGGCTCCCTAAATTAAGTAGGAAGCACACAATAGAAAAGAAAGTACAAGTACATTCTGAAAACATATTAATATAAGTAAAATGAGCTTCTGTAAAAATAAACCAAATCTGGGTAAAAAATAAACCAAATCTAAGTTTTATCTGTAGTCACATTATTGATATATTTCATTCTGCTATTGGAAGCAATGAGAGCTTTATAGTTTTCCCAGTGAGCAGTTTAAGTTTTTCTCAAGCATGCCATGTGAGCTGTGTGTGTGTGTGTGTGTGCGTGTGTGTGAAGTCAGTGTTTGAATGGGAACGACGTTGAGCATTAATCATGCTGTCATCGCTGTCAGGTCCAGGGCTGCTGCAGACTGTGCACCGTGCATCATGGAAGAAGTATGGGTGTATCACATTTAGGCCGATCTAAACATTCTAGATTGTAAGTGTTTCGTGAGCTAACGGACTAACGCCTCTGTTTCAAATGAACTCATGGTTTCACTTTGTGATTAAATGATTTAGATCCTGTATGAAACAAAGGAGAAAACATGTCTGGGAGATTTCCTGATGCATCTGAACATTATTCTAGGCTGATGTACAGCAACAACAACAACCACAAAAAAAAAAAAAAAAAACACTATGGAAAGAACAGCACAGAAAAAAACCCAACATATCTAAACACACATCTCTACCAAAAAGTAATGAGAGTGAGAGAATAAGGAGGAAAAAGATCCACTGGCACAGAGTAAAAATGAGAAAACACGGAATGCTTTTGCAGGAGTTAGTGTAAAGTCAAGTGACATTTACAACGGTGAACCCGAGTTGAAATTATGCAGTTTGGAAAGTAAGATGGAGGTTTGAGCTTGATTGGAGAAGGAACTAACGGAGTGAGGGGTAAACTGGAACATAATAGGTGTTGGGGCTGAGGGAAACAGGGGGTTGGGGGGAGAAGAGGGGATTAGAAGCATGGTTTTAGGAGGATTCTTTTTGTTTGAGACTGTAACCAAACACTTACCTCCTCTCCTGTAAAATGTCTGTGTCCGCCAGGCCACCCCTGATGGGGACGGCGGGGCGCCCTATCCAGCCCGTTATGGCCCCACTGTGGGTCATACCCGGCTAGGCCCTACCCTAAACTATAAGTTCACATCAGCTCTGAAGCTGTCACAAGGTACTTATACACATTAATCACTACATTTACTCGAAGACGCATAACACACATCTGTGGAAACGCCGAACGGAGACAACTCAATGAACTCAGCTCCGGTAGGCACAGTAAAATATGGATGGATCAGATTACTGCAGCATCATTACTGAGTGTTTCTGTATGCCGTATGTGCTAATGAATGCAAACTGCCACTTTAGCTACAGTATATCACGAGGATGTACGCTGTACCTCAGTGGTTTTCAGACTTTTTCTCCCAAGTATTACCTCAAAGAATTGATTCTCCCTAAATATCCTCATTATTGCTGATCAACCTGACAGTCATGTTTTTAGAATATGGGGGGAAGCCAGTGTACCCAGAGAGAACCCACACATACACAGGGAGAGAACATGGTATATTTGTTCAGAAAGGCTAGGATTCAAACCTTCTTGCTGCAAGGCAACAGTACTATTTACTGCACAATTGTATAGCCCTTAAAAGGCAATTTTACCAAATACTGCGGACATGTATGTAACTCCTGAATATTAGGAAACCTAACAAAACCTAAAGAATGTTTTTTTTATCTTGATATTAAGCAAACAGAAACAGGTTTCTATAATCCTAACCAATTCAAAACAATGACATTTAATCAGATTTGATTTGATAGTATTTAAAAAAAAAGGCTATGTGTGTTTTTATACTGTGCAAATATGTAAAGACCTGGTTTGAACTGTTTACAAACTCGATGGCCTCTTCATTAGGAATATCTCTTGACTTGCTTGTCGCAGCACACATAGTGAATCAGGCATCATAAGGCAGCAACTCAATTCATTTACATTTCCAACACCTTGTTGATTCTGATCCAAAAACAAATTCTGGCAACTCTGATTGCAGAAAGTCACTGGTAAGTAACAAGTGAGTGTGTACATAAGCACATTTTTAAGAACTGCATTTTCTACAACGCTGTGGCATAAGGTAACCAACTGCTGAGCCTAGAAAAAAAACAAAACACAAAAGAATCAATAAAAGGAAAAGCCAAATTAACAGAACTCCACACTACATGGTGGTCCAACAAGCAGATGAAAAAGTAGCTTCAAAGACCCGCTGGGACTAGAAGGGTTGTGGTGTTGAAGATTAAATGAATGTGTTTTCCGCTGTTAAGAAGAAAATAAAAACTTTGACACCTTGGTAATTACATTTACACAGTGAAAAGCTGAGCCGGAAAACAACTGTACTTTGTGAGTGTTTGTTTTGGCCCGCTGGTGATGCTGGGAGCAGGTATCACACCTGATTCATGACTGGCTGCTCTGTGCAAAAGGAACTTGTTGTTGTTTTTGGCTGAACACAGAGTTCTACTTGCTATCTCAGCCTCTCTCTCTCATACCAGCAGACATATAAATGCCACACACGAAAAGCCGGCAGCCTTGTAAATCCTATTTAGGGATTTTCTATTCATGCCATTTTGGATTCGCACCACATGATTGTGAAAAGAGACATGGATAATGCTGACGAAACATGACTACTAATAGCTTGAGCTTATCCACTTATAAAGACTAATAAAGTGGCTTATTTGCTCACAGAAATCAATTCAGATATACGCCGAGTACCTTTGGATTTGGTCGCCAAGGTCAACTGCACGCAGACGGAAAACACACATGGCAGCTTATATAGTCTTTTTATGAGTTTGGTGTCCGTTTCTGTTTTTGAGTTCTCAAGAAACCTTGGTTTTCTGAGTAGTTGACACAAAGCGTATCTGTGTGAGCATCGCTGCTTTTCCTGTGTGCCCACTGATCCTTAACCAAGTGAACTTGGGTTCTCTGGTTTTGTCGTTTAAAAATGAGTCGGCTTCTGGGGAACACTTCTGCTGCACATCTCTGTGTCGTCTCTTTAACATTGCCTGCCAAGGACTCCATTCCTCAACAGTAGGAAAAATGTGAGAAAGAAAAGGCGGTACATGGCCAAATGACCAGTGTTTATGATGACCAAATAGTCTTGGATAGTTGAGGATTTATAAGACAGTGGGCTTGCCTTTAGTGTCAAATAAGATGGATGGTTTCATTATGCTTCTTCATTGCGTCCATGTGTGAGTTTACAGTGCAGTGAGTAAAACCAGGAGTGTCTAATGCTCTGGGATAAAGCTTTTATTGTTTTTCATAAATTATTGCCCTACCCATAACTACTAGATAAAATGAGAGGTTGGTGGGTCACTGAAAACTTTAAATTAGGTTTAAAATCAGGCTGGATTTGGACCATGGGGCATTCTTTGACAAATGGCAACATTGGTTCATTTAAAGTCCTAAAATCACTTGTATATTAGAATATGCTATATATTACTTGAAGGATCCAAATCCACTTCCCAAGCATTTGTAATTTAAGGTTTGTTTGAAACACCCACCCAGTAAAAATGCTGCGTTATTTTCCCAGGTCATATGTTGGGTTACTTTGACCAAATATCGATGCAAGAGTCATGACTCAGGACTTGGATCCGCAATTCACTCATTTCTTTAATGAACTAAGCAGACTGACAAATTGTGTGGGGTCACAGATCAGTAGATCTGATCAAACATTCGGTCAAACTTTTACCTAATTGATTAGGCTGAAGATGATCATTAGAAGAAGCCATGCTCCTCGTCACAAACCTCCATTTTCAGCAAGACTTTGACCTGCAGATGTACCTAAGTGAAGTCAAACCCCCCCCTTGCTTTGCCATTGCTTGATTCTAAGGAAGATACTGTTTCATCTGTGACCTCTGCAGAGCAGAGATTTTTCAGTATATACATTTTTTATAATGCTGTAAAAATCAAAGGTCCAATCAATAACACACCTGAGGCCTGTAATCTCATACATAACACACTCGTACACAAATATCCCCCCTTGGCAATTCCAGCAGCATTTTGAAGTAATTTCATTAGCAGGTCTCCATTTTCCATTCCTCCTTGGTGCAGAGCATTTATTTCAATTTGTCTGAGGGGATTCAGAAGAATACATTAGGAGCACACTCCAGCCATTTGAGTTCGAGTGACACCTTGTTCCCACTTATGTCATTAAAATGCAATCATAAGCCCTTTTGCCTGAGAGCAGGGCTCGCCCAGAGCCATGTGATGGAGGAGCTGAAGTTACTCCTTTGAATAAAAATGACTTGGTGTGCAGTAATTCAAAACCAATGCTCTACTTTCATCATAAAGATGACCTATTCGTTCTTACTATTCTGCAGCTTCAGTCATCCCAGTTAATTTATGCATAGATGCAGCAAGACCCTTTTCAAAAAGTCCCATTGGAGGACATACTGCTACGTAAAATATATCTCTTATGGTGTGAAAATTTGTGTTTGAAAATATGGATTCTTTTACTGTGTGGTTCAGTTTAAGTGGACTGAGTTGCTTGGACTAAAATTATGTAATGGCTTAGAAGTGCGATGACAAGCTGCAGGACCAGGAGACAATAACCTAACAAAGATCAAGCATCCCTCCATCAGTTACTCTATATGTCAATGCATAAAAAGCATCTTTTTTAAAAGTCTGAAGGACTTTTCTGAATTATCTCTTCAATAGCATCCAGCAGTATTCTTTTGTTTCTTGTAAAATGGATTTTGTTAGTTTCTCTCTTTGAAATGAGAGGTACTGGACTTTAAAAAGACCCACAGCCAGGGTTACAGTAAATATTAACTGGAGCAAAGAAAACAGACGGTAAATTGAAAAAAATAAGGAAAAACTGATCCATAATTTAAAAAAAAAAAAAAAGAAGGATTTTTTTATGGACATCATTTTATAAAAATGTTAAAGTGCAACAACACAAACCTGCATTTACAATATCACATGAGTAGCACTGCATCATTACAAAACAAATTATACTATTTATATGACTGTATAAAAGTGAACTTTCTGATCAATTTAGTTTTATTTTACATAATTGTGACCCTGCTATTTAGTGGGGATGCACTCTGTTTGTTGAGGTAATGTTACAATATCACCTTACCTTTGCTATAAGCTATTTTTAAGTTAGCTTATAGCAATACTAGCCATCTGATTTAAATCTGTACATCTATAATCCCTCTGTTTTTTTTGTGTGTTTTTTTGCTTTGTCCAAGTCTCAACAATCATGTGGTACCCAACAAAGCCAAGACAAACGGGATCCTTGGGATTATTCAGTCCTTTTTATCAAAATCTTCTTCAGTCCCCTTCCCTGAATGAAGTCTGGGCTTTAGAAATGCTCCACTCAACAGTCAAGTCTCCACCGGGGCTTAGGATGGGATTAGAGCTTAAATTGCAGACTCTGTGGCTCATTTGCTCTCCAAGTCCACGGCCCTCAAAACAAAAGTCGCATGTGGACATGTCCAATGATATGATAATGGCATGAAATGAGGAACACATTTCAAGAGAGAAACTCTTCCCGGGCACCGTGGAGAGGCTTTTATGTGTAACGTTTGATGTTACAACATACAGAAGATGTGAAAGACCAAAGCGGAGGCAAGAGGAAAGATGTTTTGTGCGTATCCCTGAACAATCTGTAAATGGCAACGGGAAGAAAATCATGATTTCAGGGAGAAAAGTAGGAAATTACGAGCATTATGTGGAGCTATTAGCATTTTCATAGGGCTGAACGGGGGAAAAAAACAAAGCCAACGTCTGATAAAGATAACAGATATTGGTGAGTATCATAATAGTGATCATTTTTATGCATACACACCTATTTATACATTATGTTCCTTTTTTGGTTGTGAGAGTAAGGTTTGTTTTTTTTAAATTGTGAACAATGCGGTATATCTAATGAAATATCTATAGCAGGACATGAACACAGAGCAAAAAGGAAAAAGAACCAGAGTTTGGTCAAATCCTATTTCCATCATGAAAGAAGAAGTGGAGGTGGCTGAGGAAAATAAATACCGTAGTGTTCACCTGGACAACCGAGTGGACTGGAGACTCAGCGCTGAAGCCGCTGTCTACAAGAAGGATGTACTTCTAGAGGAAGCTTAGATCCTTCAAGGTTTGCACCAACGTGCTGCATAATCTCCTATTAGTCTGTTGTTAAGAATGTCATCTCTTCTGCCATTAGCATCAACAACCTGCTAAAGATGGCTGGTTCTGTTCTGGGGGCCACAGTGGGACCCCTGGAGATGATGGTGCAAAGGATTCTGCGTAAAAATCAAGAAAATGATGAACAACCCTGACCGTCCTCTTCATGAGACTGTCAACAACAACAGTGTCTTCACTCAGAGGCTTCTTCAGATTCACTGTAATACCGACTGCTACAAATAAATCTCTTTGGGGAATCTTGAATTAATGAGTTACAACAGCGTTTTATTTCCTTTTGGGATCAATAAAGTATTTTTAATTTCATTTCATTGAATGAAACAGGGGCTACATTCCTACAACATTTAATCTCTTTTCCAACACACTGAGCCAAATGAATGGCTCATTACCAGGCAAAGCAGAGCTGAATGACATGCTGATGAGGCAATTTAGCCGTTTTAGGTGTGATGCAGAAGAGATGCATCTAAAAGTCGCGTTCTAGTAGCACTTAAAGACTGGAGTTCAGCACCACTGCTACAGATGGATGGTCTGTCTTCAACGTGACCAAGATTGAGTCATTTTGCAAAGGAAAAAAGGAGAAGAGTATTAGTCTCAATGTGTAAAAAAAACATGTTGACAACCACTGGTCATTTTCCTTTCATTTCAACATTAATCCACTTTGTATTGGTCACACAATCCCATTAAAATCCATTGTGGTTTGTTGTAATGTGTCAAAAAGTGAAAAAAAAATGTTTGAGGCACATTCTTAAAATACTTCAGCGAGACAAAGTACATCTAACAAGTTAACAAATTCCCTTAGACATAATCCTGTTTGACTTCAAAGATTTCACAATACAAGTGCCACGAAAGTCTGATTTGACAGGAGTTATCAAGAAAGTCATGCAATAAGGTTATGTGCAGCCCGAATATCCCCCGTCTCTCTGCATAGTTACGCTGTGAAAAGCCTCAAACTTTTGAATCGCTGGGATTTTCTACATGTGAAAGGACACGCATTTATGATCAAAGGAGCAATAAACAGAGAGAGCATGGGAGAGAATTACAAGCAACAAAATCCAAATGCCACTTCACAAAAACAGTAGACTCCTGTATTTTCTGTGCTCAAATTTCTTCTTAAAAGTTAACCTGTCAACTTCATTTGTGAGCCCCTGATGTCAAAACAAAGCTCAGTCATCTCTGGGTGTGTGCACAGCGTGCAGAGTGAGAGGCCAGCACATTGGCTTAGATGTGACTTTCAATCATGGTGCGTGCCTCAGCCCACCAGACTGTGCTTAACCCAGCTCTGGCTCATAAATCAACTGACTGTCTCAGTTTGGCTGCAGCATTCAGAATTCCCCGCAGAGTGATGCACTGTAAGTGTTAACCCTCTGTGGTCTACGCAGGCAAGCCTCTGGCTGGCCAAGTTGCCTCTGTGATCTGCCAACGCAGTTTTATAGCTGTTTACTTTCTTTATATATATATATATATATATATATATATATATATATATATATATATATATATATATATATATATTTTTTTTTTTTTTGTCAGAATAACTGTTCCTAGTTTGAAAAAGTCCAGAGAAATTGTAATAGTAGAAGATGAGTTTTACTATGGACAGTGGATCTTACCTCAAGCTAGGCGATTTGTATTTATTTTTAAACATATTACATCCTATTTTTATTTCTGTTTCAAATTTTTTCTTGTAATTTTAGTGACTTTAAAAAAAAAAAAAAAAAAAAAAACCTTCCCTCTAGCATTTTGTTTTGCAAACCACATGAACTAATTTTTTTTTTTTAGTTTAGATCAATCTTTCATCAGAAAGAAAATCAAGGTTTGGCAAAATTAAACCTTGTTTTTCTTACCAAATATAGATGAAAAACACTAAAGCTGAAGAAATAAGGTACACATTGTATCTTCAAAGCCTGTCACAAAACATGTGTATTGGCTTTAAATTTTACATTGTTCATTCCCATTCACCTGTCCTGAATGGGAATTAACTAAGTTCATTTATTTTTCAATGATGTCACCGTCTTATCATCTGACCGTCTCGGGATAAAAATTCAATGTTCTACGTACAGCCTGTGACTGTTCCCTGTTGGCCAAATAGTTATTGTCTGAACTAATCAGAAGATAACTCCAACACTGCCGTGTGACCTTAGCCACGCCATGCATTCAACATGCTGAGTGAATATTCATATGCGCAAACAGTACATCTCCATTGCCTAGCATGACATTAAATAATGGTAATATGTCTGGTTTAGCAAATGATCCCATTGTGTGTGTTGGGTAGAAAAGTCAATCCAGACGCTTTGTTTCCTAAAAGCAGTTTGTGTTTGCTTGTCTCCGCAGCAGATTTCAGAGTGTATTGGGGATAATATTGAATTGAATGGGTATTTTAGAGCAGTTCTTGGTTTAATAACCAAACTTTAAGTTGGAAAATAAAGACAGCTGATTTCACTGTATCCATTTTTGACATTGCAAATTCTGTAAGAAGTTTGTTCACTAATTTTCAAAAATATAACCAGTTTGAGTTTGTCTTTATGCTGCAACGTCCAAGAAAACAAGTACAACTCTTCAGTAACTTTGTCAGTTCTGAATTAGAGTTAGAACATTCAAACAGATTCACTGACTTAATTGTAGCTTTTTGCCAAGCTGAAAATAAGTTTCCATGAAAATATATTTGGTACTACATTCACAAACAAAGGTTTGCGTGTAATGTTGTATGTGCGAGTCTCGCTGAAGCAGATTATAGCGCTCCAAGTGTTTTATTGGCCGTGCCGCTGGGTTGCGAGTGTCAAAGCTTAGTCAGATTCAGGCTGTAATTTATCTTACATGAGGCCGGCTGGAGACTGGGAGCTGTCATCGCTGCGTTATTGATGCGTAGCACTTAAGCCACACTCCTAGACTGCATTGCTAAAAGAGCCAGACTAATCTTTGCTTGACGCAGTAATAATACAATAAATAAGATGGTTATTTTGAGAATGAATTTTGGATGATATTTATTAATCATCTGTCTCACTCACTGAAAGCTAAGTGGATTTAGGGACACACACACACACACACACACACACCGGAGCACAGCAGAAGAATCCCAAACAGAACTCCAGGAAAGTCTACAAACAAACCTGGAAGTGAAAGAACAGATGAAGTTGGTGTATTTTCTTTGTCTGATTTTTAATTTTTTTTTTTACTGTAGATTAGAGTGTAAACTGTGACACATGTTGAGGATCAGCTCAAGAAGAAGAAGAAGAAGAAGCGAATCATTTTCCTGGACCTTTCCCCAGAGCTCTGTTTATAAATCAGTCTGTGTGTTTCTGTATTCAGACACAGGAGTCATACTGTTTTCATGTGTTTCAGCTCTTTGTATACAATGTTTGTGTGTCTTCCAGCTCACAGTCAAACAAACGCTGCTGTTTAATGTATTCACCTTACATACCTCGTGTGTTTGTGTGCATTTTGTCAGAGGAGCCATCTTGCTTGACATGTTTCAACTGCGCTGTCTGTACGGATCTCTGTTTATGTCAGCGTCTGTGAGCGAGTGTGTTTCGCATGACGGTGCAGCCTGCTTCTCTGCAGACCCTGGGCCTGTCGACAGTCCAACTGCTCCCCGTCAAGCGCCAGAACAGCTTCAAGTGTTGGTGAGGAGCTGTTGAAGGAGCCATGCCCATAGAGGAGAAAAGGCGTCTTGTGTGTGTAGTAGATCTACCTGTTTTAATGTTTATGCGATTCTGTGTGTTTATGCGACTTGTCTCTCTACATTACACTTCTGTGTCTCCTCACCTTAAAAGCTTTTCTTTAAAACTTTTACTTTTTTTTTTTTTTGCATTATTTTTGTTCCCACTCTTCCACCTCCTCACAGATTCTGACAAATGCACATCCAGACCTGAGACGTGACCTTGTCTCCAGGGGTTCGAGTGAGCAGAGCAGCCAAGTGTTACAGAACCCCGCCTTTGTCATGAAAATAAACAGAACTCTGAAAATATGGGGAGGGAAGAGACAAAGACTCACAGGAGAGAAGAAGACGGCGTGAATCGTCATATTACTCAAAATTATATTCATACTCTTCAACCACTATAAGCTACAAGAAACCAGGGCTGATAATAGTGGTGAATTTGCTCATTGGTTACATGCTTATTTATTGCAACTGGAGACTCGGCTGGGTTATAAGTGTTGAACCATATCAAGGCTTAAAAATGCTAACGGTAAAAAAAAAAAAAAAGAATTAAAGTTTTCCATTGTAAAATTTTCTCAGTTTCACATCCGTTATTTATATGCCAGAAAAAGGGCCGGTGTAATTTTCTTTACCTGTGTGAAGCTCAGCATAATGCAGCACTGCACTGCCCATCAGCTGACTAAAACAAGGCTGATACCCTTTTTCTTTTCTTATTTTTATTTTTTTCCAAGACTATTTAGTTGTAAACATTTCCAGTCACAAGAGACACATTAAGTGATGTTGTGGAAAGTAAGGGAGCACCATCCTTATAAAGGATAACTGTTACTATTTGTTAGACTGCTTCGAGAGAACGGAGGAATAAACAGGAAAGGAAGAGGAGAACGGGGAGCCGAGCATGGAGGGAACAGACAACGCAGGACAGAATAATCTGGTTAGGAAACTGACAGGCTTTTTACTACAGGGAAGGTGAATAATTGACATGAGAGCCAGGTGTGTCTAATCAGGGAAACACAGTACAGCTGGAGGAGAACCCAAGCAGGGAAACCGACTAATAAACTCTGGAATGAACCCAAATGAAATAAAACAAGAAACAGGAAGATTTAACAATGGAATCCAAAAGAAGAAAAAAACCCACTAACATTAGAATCTAGTTTGAGACACAAAGAAGAGAAAAACTCAACCAAACTTTAATATTAAAAACACTTTAGTGTTTAAAAACTTTAGTGTTAAAAAATTGAACGTATTGAACATCCTTAGTGTTGTAAAATAGTCCAAGTACAAAAATGAAGTACGAACAAAAATACGGACTGTTCCTGACCCTTAACATCAAAATGAGATGACATTCTTCACAATACATATTTTATAAATTTATAAACCTCTGTTTCAAAAATCCAAATAAATAAATGTCATGCAGTTGACATGAATGTAATAGTTAATATACCATTCAACTTTTTGTAGTGATGGAAACAATTGCTACTGTTCTGCTTTAAATACGATTCTATTACACACTTTTTTAGTCATTTATTCTGTTGGAAATTACAAATTAAACAGATGCATTTTTACTCGAGGTTATCAGATTGAGACTCTCCCTCCGGTCCAGGCCAGTGCCCCGTTGGTACTAGCTTTTTGTGGTGGTGCTCAGCACTTTTTTTTTTTTTACTAAAAGAAAAACTTATCTTCTGTGCAAATCTATCAGCATATCCAACACACGTGTTTCACCAAGCAAACAACTTCACGTGGTTTGGTATTTAAACACCTGGCTCAAGAAGACACACTATGTCTAAAGTTCCTCTCTGAAATGATTTTTTTGTCTAACGACACCACCGGGAATGCTGTATGACCAGAAACTGAGTACCACAGGGCACTAAGCAAACTCTACATGAATGCAGAGCAAACGGTTAAAATCCCATCAGTCTGAACGCTGAGCCAGGAGCTGAACTTTCAGAAGACGGGCTTAGCTTTCTTTAGACCGTGTAAACTCCCAGAGGCTAGAGAGAGCAACCACAGACCAACAGTGGCTAAAACATCCACTTCACATTCTCTGACGCACTTTAAGGAGAGTATCTTTTAACCAAGGCAAACTTTGATGCCATGCATTTACTATATATATGACATTAAAGTACCTGGAACAATAAGCTAATCTTCAAAGAACCTCATTAGAGCACACAACCTCCTTCAAAAGGAGACTGAGTCTAAATCCTTTTTTCTTTTTTTTTTCTTCATCTTACAGAAGAGCTCATCTGATCCCTGAGGCTGGAATTCATGTCTGGTTCCTGCACATCACTAAAGACCCGAGGCTTTGATTTCATGATATCATAACACATGCTGTTAATACTCTCCAGCAAATGCAAAAAGGCCTCGTCTGGCTGCGGGAGCCTCTGACTGAATAAACTACAAACAGGACATTGATGATGACAAACAACAGTATCACAGAGACAAACATTAGTGATACTCGGCATCCATAATATTATTACACCGGCAAAAACTATTTTCCAGCCCTGGGATTTATACAGAAACACCATTATGGCAGCTGAAATGACAGGAGGGGAAACATTATTATTTCTCTGCATCCTTTTCTTTTACCATTCAAATAGCTAAAAGGTGGATGTGCCTAACAGCAGGAGGAGCCTTTTCACTCCTCTGCCTCGCCTGCTTCGGCTTTCACGAGGTAAATGGGGTTGAGGGAAAAAAAGAAGATAGCAGGGGGCCTGCAGATTTGGATAATGCAATTACTCACAATGGCGGTGATCAGTGGGAGAGAGTATAATGCATCACAGGGTGACTTTGGCAGCTAAGGCTTTGATGTGAGAGCATCAGCGGCTCTACAAAACAAACACGGGGATGAGGTATGGCTCTTTCTGAAGGAAGTTGGTATCTGTGTATGAAAAGAGCGGGAAAAGAAACATTATGATCCAAAGAGTCATTTTTTACCAAAATCAAAAGGGACAGGATTGATTCCAATTACCAAGCAGGCTTCATTTATCTTAAAATAGAAATTTGTCAATGCATGTTTTTTTTAAGACTTATCAGAGTCTCAGTAAGATATTGGGTCACCAGGGGTTTCTATATAAATGAAACAGATTCTGTATAACACACTTACATCTTTCTAATAAAGATCCGTGGTGTTCAACTGTTTGGAAATTCTTTAAATATTGCTTTTTCGTTTACATGAACTTTGAGTGGGAAGAGTAATCATCTGCTAGTCTTCTATGTAATAAATAACCTTTTATATAGTCACACTACAAATAATTACAAGTAAGACATGATTCAAAACACACCTCATATTGGCTGAAAGGCCACTTAGGGAAATAAGAAGCCATTAATCCAAAAGAAACATAAAATAAGTTTGCGTATTAGAAATGTATTTGCGCACAAAGACCTCAGTATTTGTGACTTTCCTGTGCAGTGATGACCTAAAGTTGAAGCATTTCCCCTTGTTACGTTTGGAGGAAAAGGGTGGAAACTTCCAAATCAAAGAAAACCATCCCGACAGTGAAGTATGAAACAACAACATCATGTTGTGTTGGCAGAGGTGGGTGAGCAAAACAGAGGGCAAATATTGAAACAACATAAAGACATTAGCTAGGAAATGCATGCATATGCACAAATTGAACTTCTACATATGAATATTGAACCAAAGCACAAAGTTTGGTCAATTACTAAGTGGCTTGGAGACAGAAAAGCCAGTAATTTTGGAGGCAAAGATTTCATCTCAGTCCGGTATAAGTAAAAAAACAATCTAAAAAAAATAATAAATTAGGGTTAGGTTTACACAACAGGAAAAGTTTGGTCTGATTTAAAGTCAGAGACAAATGAAAGGTGTTGATAGGTTTTCGAACTTTATGCAAATATCTGCTTTCACCAGTAACTTCTCTCCACTTACTTTACTTGCCTCAGTATCTATTTGAAACTTTTTCATACCTTTGGGCGTCACGTTCAAATACACAAACCTACATCCAGTCTCATGCTGCTTTGGATTGGCAGTGTAGAGTGCCTCATATAGTATGAGTAATATGAGTTTTAAGTTTATGAATGCAAAAACTGACTCTTAAAAATCTATGGAATCAACCGCACTTTTTCACCCCAGTTTTACTGGATCAGATACTTAAAAAAAAAAAAAAACACAACCCTGACTGTGACCCTTGCCATTTTATCTCCTCCTCTCATCTTCCTCCTCCTGCTCTTGCTCATTCAGGAAGACGAAGACAGATAGCCATCATCTGCATGTGTTGACAAGCCGTGGCAGATATCAGTCTGACTGCTGGCGGGAAACACCTAAACAGAGCCTCTGCAAAGTCTCTAAGTGACAACAAAACAAACAATGCAAAACACAGACGTCGACTGAACCTTGTTTCACTTCCTGCTCAGCTATGTGTCGTCCCAACTTTGAACCCTTTTGGAGTTGTGTCATATTTTGCAACGAATATCGTTGTCCTTCACCTCCTTCCCCTTTTGTATGGCCTCCTATTTTACCATGAAATCCAGAAAAGGGAGACTACAATAACATTTCACTAGAGACTCAGTCAATATTATTCCTTGACATCTTCAAAGCACGACAGAGGATATTGGAGCCTGAGCAAGAGATGGGTGGAGGTAGGATAGACTGTGCGTGTCTGTGTGTGGGTGTGTCTCTTTGCGTACAGCACCTAGCAAAAGTATTCACACCCCTTGAGCTTTTAACGTTCTCTCACAAAGTAACCATAAACATAGACTAAAACAAAGTAGTCGTGAAGTGGGAATTAGTGGAAGTTTTCAAAGTATTTTCCAGATAAAGTATGGCATAAATTTGTTTTCTGCCCTCCAAGGAAAATACTTTCTTGAAATGCCTTTTGTTGCAACTGCAGCTGCATGTGATTTGGGGGTTTGTCTAGGACAGCTTTGCAGGTCAGCACACAAAAGATATTGCCTCGTTTTCCTTGCACAGCAGCCCAGCTCAGTCAGGTTAGACGTAGAACATCAGCATCTGTGAACAATAACTTTGGGATCACGCCACAAATTCTCAATGGGATTAAGGTTTGGACTTTGACTGGGCCATTTTCAAACATGAATGTGCTTTGATCTAAACTATGCCATTTGCCTGAACTCCTTTGTAGCTTCTAACAGGGTTTTTTTTTTTAATCACCCTGTATTTAGCTGCATCCAAATACCCATCAATTCTGACCAAATTCCCTGACGGTGCTGAAGAAAAGCATCTCCACAGCATGATGCTGCCACCACCATGTTTTACTGCAGGGATGATGTATTGAATAGTGCCTCACTTCCAAAGCTTTTTCATAACCTAGCCTGTTTAAAACTTCTTCACAACAGTTTCCCTGATCTGTCTGATGTGTTTCCCGTTCTCCTTGATGCTGTTCTCTAATAAATCTCTAAGGCCTCCAAAGAACAGAATTTTACTAAGGCCAGTTTTATATATAGACTCTATTAACTAAGGCTACGTTGACACTGCACCCTGAAGTGACCTCCCGCATGCGCAGTAGAGGGCGCAATAACGTCAGAAGAAGAAGAAGAAGAAGTGCTCAGTGTTTGCGTAAGTAGACGTGGATGCTAATGGTGAGCATCTTACGATTCTAAAGTTGTTGTCCGGTCGGAGTCAGCACATTAACAACTTACTCCAGATCATGGTCCGCCATGGTTGTTGCTTTTCTTCCCGCTTGCGCGTATCAGGGCGCAGAATAGTGACGTTTGTCGAGCATCAATGACGTTCAGGTCAGATACGATCAGACAGGCTATCACTAAGTAGCCTGGATCGCATTCTAAAAAAATGGTTTAGACTGTCATGAAGAGATCAGACACAGGTCGCATTAATTCAAGCTGCAGTGTGAACGTAGCCTAATTGACTCCGGAACTCTGTTGGCTGCTCCGGAATGTATTAGAGGCGTCACAGTAAGGAGGTATGTGTCACATTCACAGCAGACTTGTATTGTTTTTCCCTGTTTACAAATATGCACAACTTTGTTGTGCAGTTGTTGCAAATTCCAATAAAACGCAAAGTCACAAAATGGAAGAAAGGTTGAAGGACCCTGAGTACTTTTGTAAATGAAAAAGATTGAGGTAGAATGAGAGTCAGAAGTTTCTTTTTTCCCGCCACTAGGGGTCCCTGTGCTCATAATAAACAATTTGATTACGTCCTTTTTGTCAATCAAATTTCACTGGATTCTTCAAGATATACAGTATTTTTATGTTGCGTTTCTACAACGATACCTAATGTTGAGAGAATGCAGAGCAATGCGAGAGATTTCTGCACATCATCAGACAGACAGCCTCAAGGACAAAGCAGACATTAACAAAGTCTCATTCTCCTCCCTCACTGTGTGCTTTCCTCTTTATCAGCTCACGCAGAATGTAACAGCCAGAGAAAGTGCTGGGAAGCATATTAACAGGGTTCAACTACAGACATGCGTTGTTCAGTATTTCAAAAAAATACCTTTACGAGTAGCAAGGGGAGGCTTTCCGTTTCTCCAAGGCCTTCCCCAAACCTGCCCTCTGTAGATAAGGGCATTTCTGCAATCTGCTTACAGAACATTAACTCTAAAGTCTTCTTTCGTCCCCGGCTATATATGCACACCATGCAGTAAGGCACTGGCCTGGGTCCAGGAATCTCCCGCAGCCGGGGCGCTCATAAGCCCTCTTCTAACAGGCCAAGAATGCGAAAAGCTCCTTCAAAGAGAAAGCCCTCTGCAAGGTGTGGTTAAAGTAAGGCACCGGAGTTCGCAGGTGGCTGGGTTAGAGCAGTTGAAGCAGCTAAATGAAATCCCACACCTGTTGGAGCAAAAGCCACAAAATGGGGAAAACAGCACAGTAAGTTTATAGTAATTAGGTTACATCATCATGCTTTTATTGTCCTACTGCTTTTTATCTGCAGCAAGCACGAGAAATCATTTGAGGAAACATTATGGAAAGGAGAAAGAAGACTTGTCTACTTCTTTGAGTCTCGGAGACTGATGTATGGGAGCCAGAAGAAGCTATCCAACTCAAATTTTTTTGCAATATGAAACGTGCTTAAAATTCAAATAGAACACAGTTACTCGGCACTCGTGAAATGGAAAACACAATAAAGGTGCAGAAGGACAGTCAGCTGCGAGCAGAACAGCCCCACAGCAAAAGTGAATGCTGAGTGGTGAGAAGAGGAGTGGAGAGGACGGGGAGAACACGGCCGAGGACAAAGAAACGCTTGTCTGGGGTCTTTCTACCACCAGCTTGGCTGATGGGGTCGGGGGGAGTGGGGGGGTTGGCTGGTGCCACTTGTTTGAGGGGGTCCCCATGATAAATTTCCACTACTTGACTCTGTCACACAGTCTGCCACTTGAACAATAACTGAGGTCACAGCTGAGTAGTGGAGCGTTGACATCGTGGCCCGGGCGGGGACGGGGGGAGAGGGGGGGGGGTCACTTTCTCTCAACACTGGCTGCTATTCCAGATCCGCCTGCTCCACATCATGACTGATGAATCTTTAAAAGAAGACTGACTGCAGGTAACATAAATGAAACAATTCTCACTGTTCTCTTTAATCGTACTTATTTATTTGCGTTCATTAATCACGCCCGTAGGGCTCAAGGCTCTTTGCCCCAACAAGACCCCCGCACAAAGGTTTTGTCGAGCAAGAATTCAGGGAGGATGCACGTTGTCGCATTTGAAACATTGTGTATTTACGTCTTTGAAATGAAGGTGCTGTAAATAACGTAAAACAAACAAACATCTCAGCTGCCCTGCAGGTTCTCGCGTTCAGACAGGAAATAGAAGCCATGGGCCTATTAACCGTCAGTCCGTCCGTCTGTCTGACCATCCATCCACTGTTTACACCTGTTTAACCAAGTATGGTAGTGGAAGTTAGTTTGATCTGATTGGACAATGGAAAACGCTATTGTTGTGTGCAAGTTGTACAAAAAGGAGATGGCCAATCACTGGAGCTATTCAAGCCTAACGTTATCATCTCAATGCCAAATATGTTGCAGCTGCCATACATGATGTCGGCGTCCAAACTCCACATTTCTAAAAAATGTACTTTTTCACAGAAATTACATGAATGATCAGGGTTTGAAAGCTGAATGTGTAATATCACTTTGCGCCAATCTGATGATTGAATGACGTAAATAACACTAAAACCAATAAATGTTTTTGTTGTTGAGCTCATATGTCTATTTATTTAATAATTTAGCAGCAAAATATTTGAATCCAAAATGTTGCTGATTTTGTCAATACTTGGTTTTAGATTTAAAATGCCATTAATGGTGTTTAATTATTAAAAATTTTAATTGAGGTCCACCACTAATTATTAGTAAAAAATGCCAACATATATATGATATAATATGTTATATTATAACAGCACTAGATATAATCTAGTGCTTGTAGTTAAAACAAAAAAAAAAGCAACATTTATTCTCATGGATGCTAAAAATATGATTGAATCAGTAAAAAGTGCTACCTATAGCATCAATTTATTTTTATTTTGGCAAACTTCAAAAGCACATTAAGCTGATATTAACTGCCAATCTGCTGAGGCAGCCAGCCTGCAGCCCGGTGCTTTACAGTCATGCTGCTGTATCTTGTCAACTGCAGTTTTATAACAATGTACTGACGGTTGGTGCTCTTCATCCCCCCTCCCACTCACCACCACTACACTCACCACCACTATCCAAGTTCTTACTGGACTCTAAATATTTTCAGTCAAAATGATCTTTCTTGTAAGCAAAGACATGCTGTTATTTTTAGCAAGCTGATAAGCAGTGTGCAGCAACAGGTGGTAGTGAGGTTTGGGGGGCTATTTTAACTCTTGGTATACCAATGCTGTCCCATGCCTTGATGCTCCTGTTACTAAAAAAGAAAAAAAAAAACAATCAGTGTCTTAGGGGTGTCAGGAAATGAACGACTAAAAGAGTAGTAGCTTTAGTTGGCCCAAGCTTATGTAAAGCCTGAAGAAAAATTCAATTTGGGGCTCACCTCTAGCTCAACCTCCACCACAGCAACACTAACCTTCTGTAAAATAATCAATGCTTGGTCTTTTCTAAGTGACTTCTGAAGGCAGTTGACATTTCTACTTAGAGATATTGAAGTAAGGGCACATGTTATTCACATTTAGCATTTTTTTTCCTGTCATTTTACTTAAAAGTGGTCAAGTTTGATGTGCCAACAAGTCCTCCCCTCTGCGCCCCCCCCCCCCCCAAAAAAAAAAAAAAAAAAAAAGACAAGCTCAGGCGGCAGAAACTGCGAAATTAGCTCAAGGTTATGGTTCTGTTATCAAAACTTTCAGATTATGATTTTTTTCATATGTCTCTCTCTCTCTCTCTGTGTGTGTGTGTACACAAATGTAGTGTGAGCAGGGTCTGTGAACATGTTAATGTCTCCTGAGCCCTAAGGCAAGCAGCTGCACCATTCGGTTTTACCAACCTGCTCTGCCTGCGGCAAGAAAATATATACACAATCACCAACTCTGTAAGATTTGTATATTTTAAGTAATTATTTGGAAGGGACTCGTTAATACTGATTAGTACGCAGGACAGATCCGGCTGTGCTAGACATAATATTGAGGTAAATTCAAGAATATAAGGCGATTTAAACCTCGCCGCGTTCTCTCTGCGTCTATCTTTAGGGTCTTCTCTCACGCACGCATGTCCTTCTCCGCTCTGGACCTGCTGCTCACTCCTCTCTAAAGGGGCTGTGGTGGTGTATGCATACTTTGTGTTTAATGTTGTGGAGGGGTGAGGGGTGTACTCATGTCGTTCCACCTCTCTCGCTCGCTCTCTCTCTCTCTCTCTCTCTCTCTCGCCCCCGTCCAAACTCGCGCAGCGCAAACTTTTCCCTAAGACTTTTTCAGCTCGTGCCCCCGGAGCGCACCGTGCGACGAGACACGAGAAAAACTGCAGACAGAAACAAAACAAACTCAGAGGCAGAGTGCGTGAAGAGGCGGGATGGTGCTCCAGCCGAGCTGCACATGTGAGCCCAGAGGCCACCGGTAGCGCTTCTTTTTTTTTTTTTGTTTTAACTCTTAATTCAAAGCACAGAGAGTAAGAGGAGAGGACGCAGTCTGACAGAGAGAGAGAGAGAGAGAGTTAAAAAAAAAAGTTCTGTGCTACAAGTGTCCTGTCACCTCGTGGAGATGTTTTACTCGCCGGTGTTCAGCTGGATCCTCCTGGGCGGTCTGCTGCAAACTGTGGCACCCTGGGGCGCAGGGCGTACGGGCAGACCGAGGCAGTGCGACCCACCGAAGTCGGTGAGTTTTATTGGGGGAAACTTTATTACGCAGAAGCGTCCTTTTATTAGACTCGTTACATAATTTGCTTCTGAGAAAACAAGTCCATGGCAAAACACACACAGACATGTGTGTTTTGCAGCCCTACTAGCAAAAATAGCAGACAATTTTTCTGTTTTATGTTTGCATTTGTAACAGTTTGGAGAATGTTGGAAAAACTAGAATCAAGTTCGAATAATAAAACATAGCTGAACGGCACAAAAAGTAATTATTCAAAAATCTATTGTATTGATGCCTTAATACTTGAAAAGATTTGCAGCTTTGAACCAAATATATAATTTATAATTAATATATTCTTATTAATAAAAAATATTATTAATATTAGTAACCATTATTATTATTATTATTATTATTATTATTATGTAAAAATATAAAGAGATTCTGTATAGGATTGTACAGATCTCGGCCTTCCCAATGAGCGGGTTTGCCAAAGGAAACTACGCGCTTGCCAACTTTACGGCTGTTTATGTGACAAAGTAGAGAACACCCACGGTTGACTTAACTTCATTTGGAAAAGTTTCATTGACCTTTCAGAAATGGTCATGTTTAAACACAGTGTGCGGCTTATTAAACAAATAAAGGTTATTATAGGGCAAATCAAAGATTTTCCTATGTGCGCAGAGGAACACTAATCATACATCCCACACGCTTTTCTTTTTTTTTTTTTTGCTGCTGACAGGAAGAAAAGAAAAAAAAATGCATCACCTCAGAAACAGGTGTATGGCACTTGAAAATCGCTCTCCCAAGTATTTGCAGCGAGGTTATTATCATTATGTCATTATATCGTTATGTCTCAAAAAAATGGTTTTGTTTTTTAGAGTTCAATGTAAAGACTTCGTGCCCCTGCGCGTCGTGTGATTTGTACGCGTCAGTACAGTGGTCTCTGTTTTGCATTAGGAGTAATTACCCTCATAAAAAAGGAGCACCGCGCGTCAAGGCTCTCCAGAAAAAGTCAGCACTGCCTCAGCAGAGGGGATCTCTCCTCTTGTCGGTTATAAGTCAAGCACGACCACACTTTCCGTGTCTAAAAGTCATCTTAGCCCTTTACAGCAAACATAAGTAATACAAATCAGGAAATGATGATCTTTTAAAACTAAACTGTTTATTGAACTTTTCTTTTTAGCAAGAAAAGTTACAAAATGTCCTCTTTTTTTGTATTTTATCTAAAAGGTCTGCCTTTTCTTTATCTTTTCTTGACAATATTTATCACTTTTACCACAATTAAAAACTACATTACATTTTTGTCTGGCACTGTTAAAGTTTCTTAAATATGTTCCGCAACACATTTACTTCACATGGAAGATTGAACTAAATGATTATATTATTATATTTGGAAACATGTTTGTTTTTCAATTGTTGAGGATTTCCAATATTTGCCACCGCTCCATTTGTGTCGGGACCTTGGGGAAAAAAATGCAACACACTGGGCATGTTGACAAACGCACACAAATTTGTGTTAACCGAGTCATAATTTAAAGATTATTTAATAATTTATGCTGCTTGTGTCTGAGTCAAGAAAACATTGTATGCACATGTCAACTATATGTGAAAAGATCAAAATGGAACAGGAGCAAGATTGGATATGAAGGCTATGTCAAACTTGGAGATATACACAGTCAGTAAATTATATATCATAAAGAAGATGCATTCGATGAGGGTCATTTGTCATATTAAAAATATCTTTTGAAAATAGCAACCCTGTAGCACGTAATAAACATGCACTTCATTAAACCCACATTTCTATGTTAAAAATGTGTTTTATTGGTCATTTGTAGTAGTCCAGTCTTATGAGAAATTAAGCATCGTCATCATAAATAATTGAAATAGAAGCTTATGAACATCAGTCTGTGTAAGGCACTGCACTACACATTTTTTTTGTTCAATTAATTAGAGGTTTTGCAAGTAATTACTCCAAATTAATCAAATTTTTCTAAATGAATTGGCACTTCAAATATCACCTTTATGAAATAACAGTATGCATTACCATCAGCAATCATTGAGAACAAAATTTCAATCACGACTGAATCAATCATGACTGTACACATACATGAACAGTTTTGTCAGATGTAGACTTACTCATTTTGGCTCTGAATCCCGTCATCTGTTTTGTTGCTGCCTGTCGTAGCTAAAGTCAGACCTGGTGTCAGCGCTCACACGACATGTTTTGCATTAAAGTAAAACTGTAGTCTTGAAGTACTCAATGCGTAATCCGTTTGGTTGGCAGACGTGCTTTAGATGCATTCAGACCATCTACTGGGGTGGAGTGTGTGCATCAGTGTTACCAGTGTGCCAGGAATCAGGGAACTAAAAAAGATACTCCCCCCCTTCCCCGTAAATAAATATCTGAAAATCTATATTCGGTATGCTTATACCCCTAATACCCCAAAGATGGAATTTGGTGAAAGCCACTGATTTCGCTGAACAATATACTGGACAGTATAGAGGGAGGTCAGTGGTGTTGTGGTGGATGGTCGACTCAAATGGAGCTTGGCCCCAAAGCGATTTCTGCTTAGGTCCTCAAACTGCTTGGGCTGGCACTGGCGCTCAGAACAAAAATACTCTATCCCCATTTCTCAGAAATACGACGAAGGGAGAATTTACAAATCCAATCCTGACAAGGAAAATATTAAAAACGAAATAAAACTCAAAATCTACTCTTCTTAAGTATCCCAGCTTATCTGCAAAGACTTCAAACCGCTGTAATGAAATCATCCAGACCATAGCAGCTCTGTTTAGTTTGCCCTTGCAGCAGACTGCCAGGAAAAATACTGGCTGCTCATTGCAATTAATTAAAGAGAACATCCCGCAAGAAGTCTTTGCTCATTTTGGCTGCTATTTGAAATTTTAAAGGCAAACTTGGCAGTATGCAGCATGGCTGGAGCACAGATGAGGGAAATCTTCTTGATTTAATTGTAGAGGTAAACATTTTCTAAGAATAACTTTATTTTACTGTAATGGGTTTCATCCCCTCCGTCGCCTGATTACACTGTGCGTCGGTGGCCAGCAGCTTCATATTGTTTAGAGAAGCAAATTCTTTTTTCATATTCAAATAATGCCAACATCAAAGCCGTAGCGCATGCACGGCACATTCGCTGAGCTCTTAACAAGAAACATATTTCAAATGCAACACGGTCTGATGTTTATTTAAAATGACTGTGATTATTTAATTTCCTTTGTGACATTGTTTTTTATGAATATAAGCATAACAGACAAATGCTTCCTGTTATGGAAACCACAGAAAAACACAATGCTGTGTTTAGGACTGTCAGCATCGCATCTCCTGTCTTGTGGCGAGCGCACAAAAACATCACAAACAAAGGTATCACAGTGAGGTCAGAATGGAGAGCAGGTTTCTTTCAGCTTTTTGTTTTTGTAAGCTTCAACGCCGCATTATTTTTGCACTGTTGCCTCGAAAATGCTACACAGGGTGAAAAGAGGCTTTGGCAACAGAAGTATGCGCCTCAACAATACACAAGGGTCTGTTTACAACCCCGGAGGCCTCGCTATAAACTCCTTCAAATCCACAATTCTCTGTTACTGAACAAAAACCCGTTTTCATTTTAGTTTCTTTTTTTTTTTTTTCTTTTTAAGCTCAGAGAAAATTTTCTTCAGCTCTAGTTTTAGTGTAAGCTTAACTGCTCTCTAAAGTGATACTTTTGGTTTTCCTCTCCCTTTTCCACAGCAAAGCGAGCTGAATTCTTTCCTGTGGAGGATAAACCGCACACCTCCTCAGCCACCCTCTTACTTGTTTGGTACCATACACGTTCCCTACACCCGAGTCTGGGACTTCATCCCCAACAGCTCCAAGCAAGCCTTCCGAAGCAGCAGTAACGTGTTCTTTGAGCTGGACCTCACAGATCCTCTGACCATCTCCAAGCTCACGAGCTGCCAGCTGCTCCCCCACGGAGAAAACCTGCAGACCCTTTTGCCCCGAGACCTGTACCGTCGCCTCAAACGCCACCTGGACTACGTCAAACACATGATGCCTTATTGGATGACTGCGGACCAGAGAGGCCGTGGCCTGTACGCCGACTATCTGTTCAACGCCATCGCAGGGAACTGGGAGAGGAAGAGGCCTGTGTGGGTGATGCTGATGGTAAACTCGTTGACGGAGTGGGACGTCCGGTCCAGAGGGACTCCGGTGTTGGACTTGTTCTTGGCTCAAGAGGCAGAACGAATGAGGAAGAAGACGGGGGCAGTGGAGCGGGTTGAGGAGCAGTGTCACCCCCTTAACGGGCTAAACTTCTCTCAGGTAAGAAGGAGAAAGGGAAGCTCTTTTCGTCTTTATCCTGTTGTTTTGCTTTTGAGTCCAGACGGCTGGGGACATCTGGAGAACTTGAGCAGAATCTTACTTTGTGTGTCGGTCATAACTCTGGCTGCAGTAAAGTAGCTCCAAAGGAGAAGGAGGTTGGGCTTTATAGTCTACTATAAAAGTTTAGTGTATATGGACGGATTCTAAAAGAGCGAGCGAAGAAAAAAGAGGGAGAGGACAATATGAGGAGAAGGAAGCGCTAAAAATGTGTCTGTATGGAGACAGCTTTATGGTTATGTATGTCTCTCCACCTCACTAGACAAACACGCTCAGCAGCTGAATCTGCAGGAGGGGTATCAGTGTGAGTGGTGTACACGAGACCAGATTAGCGAAGGTGAAGAGAGCATGGAGCTCTCCCTTCCATCAGCATAGATTGGCTCTATCTCTGCCAAATTGTTTGACTAGGACTGTGACTGGAGACTAAAATATTGCAGACACTAATTAGCTGATGAGTAAAACATGAGAATTTTCGTGTAAGGATAAAAAAAGCATGAATGTAGTTTGTTCTGGCATCAAATCACGAGGCGTATTTGATGTGATGGAAAACCCAGCAGTGAGTCGTGGCAGCAAGAAAAAGATGCTCTCCTCTGCCCTGTGTAGAGGCTTGCTGGAGCCATGAAGAGGCTTCACATAGGAACATTTATGGTGCGCTGCAACAGAATCTGCAGGGGGGCCGTGATGGCACGGATTGGTTCACAGCTAATTTGAGCGGCAGAGTGTTTTGAGCCTCTCCGCTTTCATCAGTACTTTCTAACTATGCTGTCAAAACGGCACTGCACATGCCTGGGAGCTTTTTCTCCCCCCTAGAAATAAGCAGCTGCAAGGAGCACTGTTTTTCGGTAATGACGAGGGTAAAGGCTTCCAGCTTTGGGTGGGCTTTCCAGTGATCTGTTTTGTGCTGCAGACATGCTGTTTCCGTAATGCATCAGAGGCCCCATGGGCCAAAACGTACAAACTCTCTTACATTCACTATCAAACTCTCTTACTCGTACTATCAAACTCTCTTACAGAGTTTGATTGCAACGGAAGTTAACTTAAAATTTCAGTTTCTGATTGGACCCCAGGCAGGAGTAGGCGGGTTTTCAGGAACAGAAAAATAGCTGAGCGGCAGCGACTCACAGAGGCAACTAATATTTTAAATGGCATCGTTAGCGCTCCTACAGTAATGTCAGCATTATCAGAAGTGTTTAGAAGCCGACAGCCACCATCGGAGACTCCGTCTATCAATGGGATAAAGCTAGCCGCCTCTTCGGAAATGGCAGTAAAGCCAGCCTGCACTCGATTTTAATGTGCGCAACAGCACAAGTTATGGCGCTCTCTTTTCAAAATAAAAGCGCATCTCCGGTTTATGTTTGACTCACACGTCAAGTTTCTCTCCGGCTGCTATAACAGGCTAAAGCTTTGTGTTAATTAATTTGCAAAACGACATTATGTATCTGAAAAAAAAAGAAAAAAAAAATTTTTTGTGTGGGCAAAAAATCCTGTAAAGCACATATGTGCAACCTCAGTTAAAATTGGTCTTATAGGTGTCTCTGTGTCATCCTGAAGTGAGAGAAGTACCTGGTAAGGTATTGTTTATGTAATCTGAAAGATTTTTTTTGCATGTCAAATGTCAGCAATTTTGATTGAGGTAGCACATATGTGGTTTACAGAACTTTTTGCCCACATAATATGTTTTATTTTATTTTTAGATACATAATTTCCTTTAGCAAATCAATTAACACAGAGTTTTACATTTTTAAAGCCGCAGAAAAACTGCAAAATCGTGAACTGGAAGCGACGGGACAACTAGCTTCCAAAAATATTTCAGCATGGAAAATTGAAATTTGCGCCATGCATTCTTATTCACTTCTCTTTACTTGTACAGCCCTAAATATAATCAAGCTACACCATATGCCTTCAGAAGTCACCTAATGAGTGAAAATAGTCCACCTGTGTGTAATTTATTCTCAGTACGTTTACAGCTATTCAGTGAAGGCCTCAGAGCTTGGATGGAGAACGTTAGGAAACAGGCGGTTTCATGAAGACCAAAGATCACAGCAGAGAGGTCAGGGAGAAAGTTGTTGTGTGGAGTTGGGTTATAAAACAATGTCTCAAGCATTGAAGTTCTTACAGAGCACTGTTTAATCCATAATCTTAAAATGGAAGGCCTATTAAACTGACACAGACTGTGCAAGGACAGCATTAATAAGTGGAGCAGGAGCTGTGGAGGATCTGCAGAGATAAACAGCTCTGGTGGGAGAATCAGTAAAAAAAAAAAAAAAAAAGTAAAGGAAAAAGGCTAACGTGAAATCAACCCAACCTGTGTGCTCTGAACTTCTGAGCCCCGGGTCCTTCTCTTTCCACATATGTATAAATACAATTCAGAGCTGGACTGAAACTGATATGGGAACCATTATTCTCAATTACAATAATGTGAGGTTTAATCTGAAGATCATGGCTGATTGGATCCTTTTACGCTTGACTGTAACAATGATGAGGTCAGGAGAATGGCTAGACCTCAAGTCAAAAGGGAAACTGTGTGGGTGTGAACTAAAGGAAAGTGAAGCACCAGAGAGACGGTCAAAGACACACACACACGCACACACACATGCACACACACACGCTCACACGCATACACACTATGCTGGGATAGATGGTGTGTTGAAACAGTGGTAAGGCTGAGTCTGGGGTGCGTCATTTCCCTGCTAACACGAATCTGAATCACTAAGAAAAAGGCAATCTGAATTTGTAAAGATCCCAAACCTCACCGTATTTTTTTTGTTCTTTCTCAGAGAGTTGTAGCTTGTGATATTTAAAGAGAAGCTTTTGCAGAAAGGTGAACTGTCTTGCCACACAGAGATGCCTTCAACAGAACTTGGTCCTGGGGATGCATGTGATTTCAACACATTTTCATGCAAAAATCCCACACTTTTCCAGACTCCGTTTTCCAAGGTTGCCAAACTCACTCAGTCTGTTCTTAGAGTATAGAAAGAAAAGGTTACATTGGATTTATGGCAGGTAGATGGATAGACGGACAGATGCATGCACGGGATAAACGGACAGGCAGATGGATGGATACATGGATGGAAAGTCATCTCCTGGAGCGTATAGAAACGTTAGACACACCAGAGTCTTCTTTTGACAATAAGCTGCGGCGGTCTAACACGAACCCTGCCCGTCTGAGACCTCTCTGTGGTCTCTTTAGATCTCAGAGAGGTGTGAATATGACTGTGAGAAACAGTTTAGAGGCTGTGGAAATAAAGGCAAGTCACGGTGCATGGTTCTTCTCCGGCTCCTTGAGGGCTGATGCAACTTGACAGGTGGGCAGGACAGCGAGTAGCGAATGCTTTGAGCGCAGATTGGAAAAGGCTGGAGAAAGTTTAGTCAGTTCAAAGAGTGCAAGCTGCACATCGGTATCCCTTTAAAGGCTTCCTTTTTTCCCACAGGGGTAGGTCATTAAAGTGCCATCAGTATTTATCAAGTCAACGCATCCATCAAATATCTAAAAAATTGCTTCAAAAAAAAAAAAGTTTCTCTTTGATCAAATCTCTTAATAATATCAGCTGTCGCAAAATAGCAATAGCAGTATGTAACTGTGATGCACTTTACCAAACTGAAACTGATTATTTATGTCACTATGTATGTCACTGGACATGTAAGCTAGACATTTCTCTTATTTAAGCTTCGTTCTGTTCCACCAAGCAAACACACATATTTATTTTCCCAGGGTCACATTTCGGCTGAGACCAGCGGCCCATGTCGAGGAGAAATTACATCATATTGGTGGCGCCTTTCTCCTGGGCTGGGGTCAGAGGTCATGGTAGGAGGTGGCGGTGGAGTCATGAGCAACGAAGCAGTAAGGAGACTGGCAGTCTGCTGGGGTCACGTCTAGGCACTGCTGAGCTGGACGGCAACGCCACTGCCCACCTCGGTCTCTGACCAAAGTTGAGTTACCATCGGCTGCTTTTTATGGGGACCGGTGCAATCACGCAGAGGGGGAGAGAGAGAGATGTCACTTGTCACTTCACGACTTAAGCTCAAATAGGGTTAAAGGTTTTGAGATTGCGAGGTGACAGAATCTGGTTTCCTCTTGGTCTCATCCTTTTTCTTAAGGGCTGCGATGTTTACGATGCCTATTTCAGTCAGCGTGACTACTGCAGTATCCTTCTGCTTAAGTGGGATTCTCCACCAACCAAACACAACCCTATTGGTCATTTGTCTATGCAGGAATTTACAATCTGTAGTTACAAGAATAGTTTCCAGAAACAGGTGACATTTAATGGCCAGTGGAACAACATATGAAGCTTTAAAAATGTGTTTTTAAAGCACCTGTTAGTGATAGAAGTAAATACATTGACAGAAGAGCAGAAATCACTTGTTGCATGTGGTCAAAGGTTTATAGTTGAAAGCATTGTGTGTGTGTGTGTGTGTGTGTGTGTGTGTGTGTGTGTGTGTGTGTGTATGCGTGCATGTGTATTAATAGTGCTATTTTTCTTCCTTGAGAGGACTCTGACATGAAAAACCCTTGGGATTGAAGTCTGCTGTGAAGTGAAAATGCTCATTTAAGTGTTTATTCTTGTGGTTGTAAGAAGCTATATTAAGCCATCATAAACAGTCACTTTCAAGCACTTTCATAACATATGCATAACATAATTTATCCAAACTGCGTCTGAAAGACTAATTCTTACCATCCTGTTTCCCATCTTGGATGGCGGTGCAGCAGCAGCTCCAACTAGTTTATCTGGCGCAGGCTGTCGGATGATTGCGTAGTTATCGCTGCATAGAAGGAAAGACAAAATAAGGAGAACCTTCACATAAAATTTGATAAAAGTAACAATGCACATGATACAATCAAAAACATTTATTTCAATCAAATCTCAAGACAGTGATCAGGCCTCGGCTCTATGTTGGCTGCACTTCTTCTTCATGGGTTTGTGATAAAATTTCATTTTCTTAGCTGCCTCGAATGCCAGCAGCTTCTGCTGATGGAATTCGTTGTGAGAGCCTGATCAGCCAATCAGATGTAGAATGTGGATTATTTTCAACCAGGTCGTACTAGGCAGCCAGTAAGAAAAGTGAATTCTATTTTCCTAACATTGCTTGTAATCGTTTTAATTTGGTGAACATTTCAGGCTCATAATACCCTTCTCAGATTGAAGATTCAGGATGACATCTGTGTCGGATAAGGAGTGTTTTACAGCTGATGAAACACTCCAGCAGTGGCATTTGGAAGGACCTCAACATTAGCAGCATGTGAAATGTCACGGCTGGTGTGTTTGTAAACATAACTTACTATATTATAGATTTGCTCCTGTAAGAGCAACTCTATAATCCTGCTTTTTGTTCCACCATCAAACTTGAAATACGAATAAACAAAAACATCTGTTTTTGCCTCCTACGGTCTAGGCACCAACACTCTCCAGCATTTAGCACAGATTTGCTGACTGCGGCTATTATGTTAGCAAACGGCAACAATAAATCTCCAAGTCAAAGGGTGGCGCCAAACACACAGCTGTCAGAGAAACCCACAATTTATAAAACAAGCAGGATGGTGTTTAATTTCCTTTTATTCTAAAATTTGTATTATTTTTATAATTCTTTACACATTTCAGTTTATTATGATTTTAATCCACATTTGGGTTAGTTGGGTTTTATGAAAGATGACAGATGACAGATTAAGACAAATTTTAATATATATATTTTTTGCTGGTCGACACCACTTATTACAGAAAACTGAGTAGAATAGGTAAAATCTGCTCTGATTTTATCTAATCTACTCAAAACATTTGAGTACAAACTGAAGCTTGTTCAATACCAGACAGCTCCTTTCCATATCTTAAAAAGTCAGGTACCAAAGTCAACCGACACCTTTTAAGAATAAAAACAATCAACCTGTGTTTGGATGAACTTGGTGGATTCTTCAGACTTGTTTATTGCTATGACTTCAGTCTCATATGTGCTTGGTCATTGTTTGCTCCAGACCCTGTGTATCTCAAGATGTGGTCATAGTTTTATAACTAATATTTACTTATTTATAACATTTAGACTTTATTATTTTTATGGAGCGATATAATGAAAAAAAAAAAGGCACTCAGTGGGTTTACAACCACTGATCCTGAAGATACTTTTTTCTGTCTGAATGAAAAAAAAAATGCTTCTCTTAACTGTTTATAGCCACACAATCTGTTTTCCACTAGTCACTATATTTTTTACATGCTGCTAAATTTGATTTGTGTTTATGTTTCAGTCCAGAAAACCTACTAAAAATATTCCCTTAAAAACAAATAAGTAATTTGACATACATAAAGAAAAAGGTAAAGACAGTACAATGTAGAATATCCAGGGAGAGTGTCCACTGTGCAGATCCAGATATTTCTGGCTGTTCAATTCACCAACAAGTGTTTATGGTGAGCAGCTCAATATTCATAGTTCAGAGCAGTAAATGTCTGCACTGACTGAACAAGCACTGTTTCAAATAACAGTCAAGGATCCTCACATGTCATAAATCATGCTAAATATTTCCCTTAGATAGTATTTATCCAAAAAGGCATATTTCAGGGAGGATTTTGAATTCCATGCGACCATGCCAAAATCCAAATATTTACATACAGTGATGGGGTGTGTATGTCTAGGTTTAAAGACGTGTGCGGACCATGATCTGTCTAATGGAAAGGGCAAATCTGTGTCTGAACTCTGCTCTAACCTTGTGCCTCCCTTTTGATTCTTTCTTCTTGCTTTCTTCTTCCTGTCTGACATGACCCGAGGGTCTGGCTGTGTCGTTGCTCACTTACTGCTCATTTGAACACACAATAACACACCCACACCAAGTGGAAAAAAAAAGTGAGAAAGGGAAGGAGAGACCGGGGGCATTACCTTTAAAGTGTGCTGGTGACGTCCAATTCCTTTTTAAGCGTGACATCTGAGTCACGGTCCACTAAGTCAACTAACCTATAATTACGTGCGCAAATATGTGGAAAAATGCTAGGTAAAACCTATCAGGCTGATCATCTGGTCCCTTCGGCAGGCAGACGGCAGTCCCACTGTTACTCTAATGACTTAATAGACTTCTTAATGACCAAATAGCTCTCTGCCATCCAGAAGCATTTAGAGAATTATATCCTGGACAGAACTCTGTAGGAGAGATGGAGCATGTTACATCGGCACTGTACACAGTAGACAAAACAAACGTCAACAGATCTTCAGCTTGATTCAAATTTTGGGAGAAAAGTAATGCATTTCTTGAACACACGTCTGGAAAAGTCAGCAGGCAGGAGCTTATTGAAAAATACAAAGTGGGTACACAAAGGCCTGGGTAGAAGTCAATCAGCAAATGTTTTTCCTGAATGGAAAAAAAACATTTTGGCTCTCTTCCACTTTAACAAACATAGAAGAAATGACTGGAAAGTACTAATGCTAAAAGTTAATTGCATATCCAGACGTTTTTTTCTTTTCTCCTTCAAAAAAATTGTATCAAACTGTTTTTCAAAATCATACTCGGTCAAACCAAGACGCCTGTAAAACATGTGCGTCCCTATAAACTTTCAGTCCTGTCTCCATTCCCCCGACTCCAACTGAGGCCATGTCCCCCTTTCACTCAGACTACCTGAAATCTAAAGTAATGACTCCACCATGTTTTCAGTACACTGGGAAGAAAAGTTTTTTGGGTGGCATTTAATTTACTAAATTCGGTCAAATAAAGAAATAAAATATATGATATTGATTAAATATCTACCACCATTGATAAGCCCTTCTAATCTAAAAATATGTTTTAGTTTTACACCAAAACACAGAAAAATAGATCATTTAAATTTTATTATAAGGAATTTAATGTTTAACTGAGTATTTTTCATTAAGCCATGACTTTTTAACAGAACAATTTCGCTATCTGGTTGAAAACATAGTCCCTTTTTAAATCCCACGGGGATAGCCACTATTGTAGCCACTATGTAGCTGACATCTCAGAATCTTCAGGTGACAGCTAGACATGTAGGCTACATGTTCCCTGCGGGTCCATCATGATAAATAATTGCTAATAAAAACAAATAAGCCATGTTTTACTGAAAAAAACCCTTTAATTTATTATGGACAGTAAAACTTATGCCAATTCCTTTGAGGTGAGATCTAAAGAATATAATACAAGTTTTTATCATGTCTTGCCTCCGACACTGCAAAGCGTTTTATGCTAGGTTCAGTAAAGGCTTCGATATACTCTAGTGTTCTGTGTGTATTACCGATTGCATACATTTCTCCTGACAAATTCCTTAATTTCCCTCAATCCCAATGGGTACTCGCAGGTTTGATGATCTAGATGGACTCCTAGCTGTGTTTCTTCTCTGCCAGTGAAGCCACTGCACAACAGTTAGTGCAACACAAAGTGGCAGTCTTGCTGATATGCATCCCTTCCACTGGTTGCCCTGACTCAACCTTTTCAGCTCGGTGTCACATACAGTTCGATGTGAACACCGTTTCCCGAGCAGTTACCTTGCGACACCAAGAACACGGTCGTCCAAATTACCTGTACGCGAACGTCTGCTTCGAGTCTGCATTGAATGCGCCTCAAGTATGTGCAGCGGTTGTGCGTATGCAGGGGCATTAAGACCACCTTTATGAGTCTATAGCTCAGGGGTATTCAGCTCCTGCCCTCTAGGGTCAGTGTTCTGCAACTTTCAGGATGTGTCTCTGCTTCAACGTCAAAATGATCAGATCATTAGCGGGACTCTGCGTGCTAAGAAGGTAATTCAACCATTTGGACAAAGTCTGTTGGACCAGGAACATCTCTAAAAGTTGTAGGACACAAGGCTTGAGGACTAGAGTGGGAGACCCCTCCTCTAGTTTGATATGATTTCTTCTACCCGTGTCCTTTTAACTGGAATACTCACATATAAACATATCTGTCCAGAGACATTGCGCTTTTTCAGGTCCTAAACTTCGGCACCAGTTAAAATATTAGACAGGCACTTTCACTGTATATTTTTAAATCTCTTTTGGCAGCCTGTGTTCAAGTGGCCTTCAGCACAGTGTGTTTATTCCACGTTAGTTTTTTTTTCTCCTTTGTGACACGCTTTATGTCTATTTTGTGTTAGTTTTATGTCTTGTACATATTTTATCATCGTTAAGCACTTAATTGTTTTGGACTTTCTTTTTTACATAGGTTGTAGATATAAATTGGACTTGGACTTTGACTAATTTGTTGGTTATGTTCCGACATTTCTTCTCCCCAGTGTGAGCCGAGTGCTGCTGAGACTGGGAGTTAAGCATGGCAGACTAAAGTACTCTTTCATTCCTCTTTTCTTCGCCCACAGAGAAAACAAATGTTCCTACCTGCTTAAATTGTAACAACCTCACATCTCTCATCATTTTTATACACAATTCTTCCCTTCAATGAGAAACAGAGCTGCCAAGCACACCTACACAGTGGTCGGTTTCTATGTAATTATTGTGTCAACCTTAAGGAAAAGGAGGAAGTTGCAATAAAGTGTGGTTGAATTGTTTTGTTGTTGGCTGGTGGTCTTGTTTATGTTCTTTTTTTCCCCCCAGATACAGTATTTGCTCAAAAAAAGAGAGACGGCTAGACATTAGAAAGAGCAGGAGGTTATTTTTTGTGCCAAGGACAGGTAGTTTTAAAGATGGGTTGGTCTGACCTGGGTTTGGCTGGGGCCAGAGGCTGATTGATCACAGACAAGAATGTGACTGACTGATTTCCTCAGAGACTTACATGGCCCCTCTGGCATGTTGTCTTTTGGGACATTCCCAAAAGACAAGGATCATCTTTTGTTTGAGGCCAGGAGTGTAGAGAATTAAGGATACATGTCGTCTCTCCAAAAAAAAGTTCAGGAAACAGAGCATCAGACTCAATGCAAAATTTTGTTTTAGTTTGTTATAGTAGCCTTTTTGATTTCTGACTGATATCTACTAAATAGATAAATAACCCATTCTATGTATGTAGCATTTCCTCACCTTTCTTGACTCCACCATATTTTCAGTACACTGGAAAGTGATCTTCTGATAAGACTCACCAATCTCAAGAAAATTCACAAATTTTGACCCCAATCCTTTTTTAGTCCATCGTCCGACTTCGTAGCTCTACCATTACATACATACCACAAGACTCTGGTGTTTCCTTTTCTTCCTATAATGTAGGAAAAATATATCTCATTTATTTATTTATTTATTTACAATGACAGCTTATAGACAGATGCCATTTAAAGGGTCCTTTGCATGTCATGCTATTCTAATTTATGGTACATTCACTGATTCAAAGGGAAAAAAAAAAGATTTTTGAAAATCTGACTTCTTTGTTCAGAGCTGATCAAGCAGGAAATGATTTGTCTTTATCTGTTTATGTAATATAAAATTTGATGCTCCGCTAGCTACACGTAGTATCCTGCACTGTTGCATTTTGCCATTTTGTAAAGGTGTTTCATCATTCCATAGAAAAATAACACTTTTGAATCACCTTGCTTCCAACTGTACACTGTAGCATTCACAATTTAATTTCCAGCATGTCACAGATTTTTAGGACATAAAAAATTCCATCTCATGATTGCCGGAGCTTTCCCACGTTACACACATACTGCATGTTCCTCACTCCTGCAGAAATGATGCAACTGTGACTCACACATCACTGCAATGATCCAATAAGACAATATCCTAATCTCATACCACGCCATGCAGATGATTTATTCACCTGTGGGGTTGTGGGATTGAGAAAGTGAAACCTCAGCAAACTAATTAAGTTTGCCAATAAGTGCGTGGTCATCTCGGGACATTCAGAGACTATCTATCAGTAAATCCTTCTTATGAACAAAAAATAAATAAATAAACAAAACAAGATGGTGACATCACAGAAAAGTTGCATATCCAGACACAACACATTAGAAAACTACATGAACTTTTGAATGTAAGACTATTGAAAGGAGTTAAACAAGTTGTTCCACAAAATCTCCTTCATTAGAAATAAACATGCTAAAACGACTTTGAGAGCATGATGAACTTTGTCGTTGTGACCTATCCTGATGATTTCTTGGCTTGAAGAGCTACGTTACCAGTTGTGCATGAATGAGTGTAGCTCACATTTTTGAGGATTTTGACCTGTTCAGTGCTGTTTTTAGGTCAGGAATGTAAAATTTACTTACTCATCTTGATGCCATATAAATCAAGACTTCTTGTTTGTACACAACCTGTATTGTTTAATGTTATAACATATCTGTTGACCGTGCTGGGTAATTTGGAGATCACATAAATACACAGTAAGCAGGATTGTCACTAAATGTTTCTTAACCTGTTCTAAAATTCTGCCTGAATTTGTTAATTTGTATTTATTTATGTTATTAGTTTTATTTTAGTACAATACCAGAAATTATTTATAATTTTTGTCTGTCTTATGTCATTTTTAAATGTAAAATCAGATGTTATAATAATTAAGTACAGTTTTACCACATAATTTTTGGTCCTCTTTACTTTTAGTTGAGAAAAATATGTTGAAGTAGTGGGATTTTTATCCATCCATTTTCCTTCACCCTTGTCCCTCAGTGGGGTCGGGAGGGGTGCTGGTGCCTATCTCCAGCTCACGTTCCGGGCGAGAGGCGGGGTACACCCTGGACAGGTCGCCAGCCTGTCGCAGGGCAACACAGAGACACACAGGACAAACAACCATGCACACACACACTCACACCTAGGGGCAATTTGGAAAGGCCAATTAACCTGACAGTCATGTTTTTTGGACTGTGGGAGGAAACCGGAGAACCCGGAGAAAACCCACGCATGCACAGGGAGAACATGCAAACTCCATGCAGAAAGACCGGGGCCGGGAATCGAACCCAGAACCTTCTTGCTGCAAGGCGACAGCTCTACCAACCGCGCCACTGTGCAGCCTAGTGGGATTTTTACTTGAGTAAAATTTTTAGTAATCTATGTAACAGAAATTAAGGCATAGCTAAAGTTTCATTAGGTTTAAGTTGAAGAATCAAGCAATTGTCATAATCACTTTGTGTTTTGTTAGGGTTACACTGTGTTCATCGAAAACAGGAAGCAACTGTTTGTAAATGTTAAAGTCCAGTGTTTGGTTGACCCATGAACCCACCCTGAACTCCCTCTTTGTTGACTGTGTAAGTCAATATAATTGCCAGTTTTAGCACTTCCTCTGTTCCCTGTTGCAAAAAAAAAAAAAAAAAAAAAAAACATTCACGGGCAAGTTAAAAGGATTTATAACAATAAAAAACAGCCTAAAAATCAATTAGTCATTAATTTTGGAATGTTTATTTCTGCTTGTTTTGAAAAGAACATTGGGTTGATTGTTGGAAACACTTTGCACTCTTGTGAACAAACAATAGAGCTCCACTTGACATTTAACTATACAGGGATCATTATGAGTCAGAGTAAGTGAGCATAGAAACAGGATTGTCAGCACGCCATGGTATGCAACTTTCCATGTTGTATGCTTGGTCCGTGATTAACTCAGTTTCCTGGTCTGTCTGTGATTGTAGCCACACATGCACCGCGGTCCAACAATCCAAAATAGAGAACCGCATGTATGTTGTGCGTTGGGAGCTCCAGGCTTTTTTAGGATTAAATAGCATTAGCTAAAACCTCCCGCTGAACCTGCTTTTAATGTGACCTGTGCTTCTCTTCAGCCCCCCTCGGTCCATTTCTCATTACACACAACCCAGTGGAGCACTTTGTCTTTCCTCACACTCTGCTCCCGTACCTCTTCCCTGTCTACGCCCCACCACAGAAATGGTGGTGGGACATAGACTAAAATGAAACTATAAGATCAAACTTGTTTCTGTTCTTATAAAAGTATTCTCTTGTACATTATTGGGGTTTTATATGACAAATACAAAGCAGAGCATATTTGTGAAGCATAAAGAAAATAATACATTGTTTTTATTATTTTACTTATACAAATAAGTGTCATAAAATATAGCTTGGATTAGTCTTCAATCTTTTATCTCATGTATCTAAATAAAACACAGTGCAACAAATTGCCTTCTGAATTTAGTGAATTAGCAAAAAAAAGAAAAAGAAAAAATTAAAGCTACTTGAAAGAAAGTAATTTTTGATTTGACAAAAAGAACAAAAAAAAACATGTAGGAACTTGCGAATGAAGGTGCTTTGGTCAGATGAGACCTTTTGTCCACATTCAAAATGCTTTGTATTTTGTAAATTTTGTATGGCGAATACATACTTTACACTGCTCCGCTGCATGTTTCTTCTGCTTAGGTCCGTTATCCGCTCTGCTTTGCTGTGAACTGCAAGAACCATGCGTGGGGAGTAGTTATCAACTTCCAAAATTAGTAATTTTCCCTCCACTGCTCTCTCAATTCACCTCGCTCTTTCTGTGACTTGAGAGAGAAACTTGACTTAATTGGTGTCAGTATTACAGCAACACATTTTGTGTGATTTCATAGCCATAACTACATGCAGACAGCATATTTGTATAAATTGGGGGTGCATTATAAATCCACATTTATCTGAGGTTTCATTATGCCTAAGGTTATACACGGAGATGGTGGTGTCATGCTGTGGGAAAGCCTTTCTCGAGTAGTTACAGAAGTGGGTCAGTGTTTATAAGAAGATGAATGGAGCTAAATACAAGGTAATCCTGAAAAAAAAAATCATATTAAAGGCTTCAAAAGACTTCAGGAAAGAGGAGAGGTTCAGCTTCTAAAAGGACATCAATCTTAAAGTACAACCACATATGGAATAGTTTAGATTAAAGTATGCAGTACATCCAGAAAGCATTCACAACCCTTCAGTTTTTTTTTTTTTTTTACATTTTCTTATGTTACAGCTTCATTTCAAATTTTGTTAAGTTAACCTTTTCTCTCAAAATTCTACACACACATTTTCCATCACGACAATGTGGATCTCTTTCAGATGTTTGAAAACTTATTAAAAATAGAAAATCAAGAAATCGTATTTGCAGCCTTTGGCATGAATCTCAAAACTGAACCGTTTCCATTGAGCACCTGGATTCCATGACTCATGTTTGGAAGAAATGAGGCCCACCTCATTACCAGGCCAATACCATCCCTACAGTGAAGCATGGTGGTGGCAGCATCATGCTAGAGGGACGTCTTACAGCCACAGTAAATGGCAGGGTAGTCAGGATAGAGGGAAAAAAAGACCAATGTACAGAGATGTCCTGGATGAAAACCTGCTCCACAGCTCTCTTGACCACAGACTGGGACAGATTTTTCAGTTTTTAATACAGTTGCAAAAATTACCAAAAACTTTTCCACATTGTTGCAATGGTGTACTTTTATGAAGAACTTAAAATTCTTCACACAAATTAATTTAATCCAATTTAGAATAAGGATGTAGCATACAATGTGGAAAAAATTAAAGACTTGAATACTTTTCAGATGCAGACCTAACTTTGAATTGCTGCTTTCATTTTGACTGACCTTAAGCTATTTTGCACAGATGGATTGGAAAACACTTCAGTTTCTAGACGTGCTACACTGGAATATACATTCCCCAAATGTCTTGTAATTGCAATTGCATACGTTGGGATGGTTGAAGTAGTGGAGGCAAACTTTTGATATTTTCTCCAATACTTTTGAACTTATAAACAGTTCTTTTACCTTTTCTCCCCAAAGAAGTAAAAAAAAAAAGGACTTCAAACAAGGCTCCACTCATAAACTTTACTGCAGAACACATAAGTCTTCTTGTGTTATCTGCATTATAAGCAGGTTTAGTGACTCCCTTTGCACACCTCTACTTTAAAGAAAACTTCTTAACTGAAGCCGGAGTGTTGAGGGTCAGTGGGTCAATAGATAAATGAGAAAAGTGACCCACAATCAGACAGGCAGGCAGCCAAGGTGCAGGCAGGTCAACAGGGGAAAAAGGCAGGCAGGGAAGCTGAAGGAAGGCTCCAGTACTATTAACAAACCGTCTAAAGTTATCGTATCGGTACAAACAACATTTTTGCATGGATAGGTTACATCTGAGATAAAAGAAAGTGTAAACACAGAACTTTACGAGTTAAGCTGAACTTCATGTGAAAAATGCAAGGCTTCAGCCAGACATTCATCCTCCCTTACAAACTTGTTCTGAGTTAAAACTGTTTTCGTAAAGTGTAGCCAGGTTGTCAACCGTAACACATAACAGAAGTATGAAGTTTGGGATGATTGTAGCGAACAAGCAGAAACCTAAAGGAACTAAAAATTAAAATAAATGAATCCCAATAAGTAGTTTGGAACCTGTCTAACTATAATGTTGCCTACATTTTCCCTACAGATGCTTAATTCCTAATCCATATATTTATTTTAAGATGGTGTTTCTTTTCTATGGATTAGTGGCCTCTGTTTCACCTTCCAAACTAGAGTTTGAAGAACTTAGTTTGCCTGTAGAGGGAGACGGTTTTGCACTTGCCCTCTGGGTGACCCCACTCCTTTGGCTGAGACCCAGTATGTTCAACCCCTCCCTGCTCTGCAGTTGAACATGACATTTTAGTCCTTCCTAATAAAACAGACCTACGTCAATAAGTCATTGCCTATTTGGCTTTAATGAGATAAGAGGCTTAGTGAACACCTCAGAGGAGGATTATAGCCAAATATTTTTTAAAGTGGGTATACAGCACCATGACAATAGTGAAAGTAACATATTTCCTGCTGCCTGAAACTCCCTGTGTTTGCTTTAATGTCCATCTACTGCCAGTGTTTAGAAAGTAAGGAAATTTTGAAACCAAGACTAAGGAACATGGGTAAGAAGCAAGGGAAGCACAACCAAATGAAAAAAAAAAAAAAAAAACAACAACAAAAAAAAAAACAATAGTGTATTTTCCAGACAGTCATTCCAGAGTGTAAGTCGCATATCTCAAAAAATGTGTCATGACAAAAACACATATGTCACACTGAATTATCAGTTGAATTAGTTTATAAATTGCACCCCATCACTGTTGACAATGTAATCTGATGAAACTTTATGTTCAGTTACCTGCTTTTCAAAAAAACTCATGGAAACTGTTGTCTTGGACTTGGAGGTCTGTTTGCGACTCTGCTCCACTGGTGAAGTGGGCTGTGCAGCGGAGACGCATGCAGTGTAAATCCGTGGTGATAGAGAGGTAGCCGCATTGCTCCTTGGTAACTCCTTGGGTCATGTCTGTCAGTATGAATTAACATTTAGCACATCAGTCAAAAAAAAAAAAAGCATAGAAAAACAGGAAAAAGTTGTACCAACCAAACTATGAAAAAAAGTCTGGAAAATATGGTAGCTTAATTCGGTGAAACTGGTGAGCCAAATCAACAATTTTACCAGAAGACTTTCATTCCCCCTTCTCAACAGCTTTCTGTGTGCTGAAATAAAGAAGGACAACAAAAACGGAGAGGCTGCTGTGAAGGTTTCCCCTTCTTTTCTTGTCCTGATTTTTCCCCCATCTCTAATCATGCTCAATTTAACTTGTCATTCACCAGAGCAATTTTTCTAGCACAATTCCTCCACTTTTCCCAAGGCATACATTCTCTTGGCATCCACTGGAACTGTTTAAATATAATATTAACCACATGGTAGAGTGTACAGAACGTAAAAAAAAAAGAAGAAAGAATTTACTTTGTGAGTCATAGTAATGCTGAGGTCCTCAGGAGGACATAGGAGTGCTGTAGTTAAGGGACATCCTAAAAGATGAGGAGCTGTAACTACACCCGCAAACTGTGTGGGATACGCGAAGGAGCCAGGAGCAGAGGCATCATGGGAGGTGGAGATAGGTTCAGGGAAAGGAAAACCAGGGTGAGAAGGGGAAGAAATTTTGAAAAGAGGGGGGGCTCTCAGTGGGTGGCTCTTTACTCATTTTTCTTTTTCATTCTGTCTTGTGGGTGTGCTTCATGTGACCATGTGTAATTGGCCTGTGGTCACACCAGAGTTGTGCAAACAGATTAGCGAGGAAACATGTCAGCTTGAGGTGAATGTGTGTGTTGTGTGATTCACAGATGTGGGGATAGTGTGGGAAATTGTTTGATGGAGTAAAGCCTGTATAGTGAACAGGTGGGACAGTTGACTTTGTCATTGACAAATTTGCTGTCCTGGACACTTGAGGAATGTGGTAGAGTAGTAGAGGTCTGTTTATGCACCATTACATATGCACTACATGTCCAATGCAAACACTCTTGCATAAACTTGCTCCAATCTTTACTAGTCTGCTTATATAGCATATGATGTGAAGTTAGGGTTTTGATATGGACCTCAAAACCAAAGTTACACCACAAAAACAACATTCTGAACAAATGTAAAGAGCTGTGGATGCAACAAAGACCTAAAGAGTTCTGGGTCAAGCTCCTTTTCCACCCGTTGCTACCACCGATTTATACCCATTTGATTTTGTTCCAACCTACTTTCTGCTGGTTGTTAAGCACTTTGATGATTTATTGCAATAAATAATTATAAAAATGCTCAAATCCCACAAATCATCAAAAGGTTCACTGTTAATTTTATTATAATATTTATACCTCTGCCCAGCTACAATTGCAGGTTTTCCTTCAAAACTTCCAAATAAAACTTCCTTTCCAAGAATATAAAAAAAATAAATAAAAAAAAGATTGAAAATATAATTTACATTTATACTCTGATTAAAAATTGAGTCCATCAGCTACATTGTGAAAGTAGTGGCTATAGAAACTTTTCTTCAGGCTAAGATCTGAAATATTCCCAGGTACGATTAGTTCTGGGAAAAAGAAAGACTTCCACAAAGTGAGCATTCCTGGAACTTAACTCTGGAGACAGACAATTAGAGACCAGCAAAGAAAATAACAGCTATAAAGAAATGTCATGGACACACTATACGGGGCCATTCACACTTAAGTTTGACTTGGCTGAGGAAAGTAGGTGTGTAAGCAAATTCATTTATTGCTTTCTGATGCTCCAACTCTGTGCCAAACCGCCTGCTTTCTGCTGATGACAACCTGACTTATTTGTGTATAAATAAGTCACAATTTAAATGTCTTGGAAATATTGAAATTATTATTTTGATTCTGGGTTACAACTAAAAACAAATGGGATGTCTTGTAGTGTATTCATAAGAGTAAAGTTAAATTACAGTAAAGTAAAAAAAAAAATAGAAGGTTATTAACCCTCTGATGCATGAGTGACTGACTATACAGTCTTCTGTGAGTGGGTCCTTTTTGACCCGGGTTACAATCAATGTGTTTTTATGCTTCTTTTGTCATTTTGATTCAAAATAATGTTTTATTTCACACAAGAGTTATTTCATGTTTGAAATATTTTCATTTTTCACTTTTTTAAATGTTTTTAGAACAATTTGTAAAACATTTTTTAAAACAAAATGACAACAGCAGCAATTTTACAACAACAATGATGAAATGTCAATAATAGACAATGTTAACATCCATTGTGTGTGTGGGCATTGTGGGGGGGCTGCGAAAGAGCACGTTTCTTGAAACTACCTAGCTAACCAAGCTAGCTAACATTACTGTCTATTCTATTATGCTATGTGTATCACACATGTGAGTGTGTGTTTGTGTGTGATCCATCCATCCATCCATCCATCCATCCATCCATCCATCCATCCATCCATCCATCCATCCATCCATCCATCCATCCATCCATCCATCCATCCATCCATCCATCCATCCATCCATCCATCCATCCATCCATCCATCTTCCGTCGGGTCGTGGGGTCAGCAGTCTAAGTAAGGAGGCTCAGAGTTTGCTCTCCCCAGCCACTTGTTCCAGCTCCTCTGGGGGAACCCATGGCATTCCCAGACCAGCTGAGAAACATTGTCAGCATGTCCTAGGTCTTCCCCAGGCCTCCTCCTGGTGGGACGTACCCGGAACACCTCACCAGGGAGGCGTCCAGGAGGCATCCTGACCAGATGCAGAGTCACCTCAACTAGCTCCTCTTGACATGAAGGAGCAGCGGCTCTACTCTGAGTCTCTCCTGGATATCTGACCTTCTCACCCTATCTCTAAGGGAAAGCCCAGACACCCTACAGGGAAAACTAAGTTTGGCCGCTTGTGTCCGTGACCTCGTTCTTTCGGTCATGACCCAAAGCTCATGACCATAGACGAGGGTAGGAACTTAGATCAACCGGTAAATCAAGAGCTTTGCTTTTTGGCTCAGCTCTCTCTTCACCACGACAGATCGGTACGGCCGCTTCACTGCCGACGCTGCACCAATCCGCCTGTCGATCTCCTGCTCCATTTTTCCCTCATTGGTGAACAAGATCCTGAGATACTTGAACTCGTCCACTTGGGGCACTACATCCTCCCCGACCCAAAGAAGGCACTCTATATTTTTCTGGCTCATTTATTTATGCACTTATTTCTATAGCTATGAATTTTTATTTTATTTATTGAGATGATACAAGAAAGAACCTTGAACACATTGATCAACAGGTTTTGCATGTCATTCAACACATTCTCTCTCTTGGTTTTCTCATCCAGGTTGTCAGACACACACACACACACGCACACACAAATAATACACATGCACAATAAAGTATAGGTGGTAATGTTAGCTAGTTGGTTAGATAACTAGTGTTAGTTAACTTTGAAGAAGGCTAATATGTTGATTTGTGACAATAACGCTGTCACAGTACTCACGATTGACACACACAAACACATTTGTGAGTAAAAAAATTAAATATAATACCTAAATGTAAGAATTCTTGCTGTGTAAAATAATATTATTCAGGGGTGACACTTAGGTCTCAGTGTGTTTGGTTCACAAAAAAATGTTTTCCTTACAGTCACAGTTGGTTAGAAACAAAGATTCCCATTAAATTCCATAGGAAATGAATGCCGGTCATTTTGGACCCACTCACGGAAGAATAGGGTAGTAACATAAAACATGCTATTTCTTAAAATGTATAAAAGGTAAATAAAAAATTTGAACTGCATGATATCAGTAACATGTTTCTTGAGGAATACCTGGAATATGAAGTTATGAAAACTTTTCATTACAAAGATATTGCAAAAAGATGACCTCACCGGGTCAAAAAGGACCCACTTACTCATCAGAGGGTTAAAACACAGATGCAAAGAACTGGAATACTGCTAGAAAACCATATTTCATTAAAATCCAGAGACAATTAAGAGATGCTGATTAAGAATTTGCAATATAAAATACAATTTGCGATTATTTCAGCTTTATCTGAATTGATCTTATTGATGCAGCTGAGGTCACATGAAGCACAGCTGATAGCAGACTCAATAAAAATTGTTTATATACACCCAAAATATACTGCTTATTGTAGAAGTTTATAGGATAATTAAAAGAAAAGTATAACAATTGCTTGTATTTCCTAAAAGACAGAATGAAAGTTCATAAAAAAAAGCATTGAATAAAACAATTTTTACATAAAGCACGTGATAAAATCTACTCTACTCTTTTCTTATTGTTGTTGTCTGTTATTCCTCAGATTCTGCCAAAGATCTACTTTGACAGATCTACTTTGACTGACATGTATACATGCAACATTTATACTGGCACATCTTTCATTTTATTTTTTTCACCCCATCTAAAAAAAGAAAGTACAACTGTTGCAACTGGCAGCATCCAATTACAAATGTACTCTTCTTTTTTAGGTTGTCAGGGGTTTGTTTGGTATATGAAAGGTCTGTCACTTAAAATTTGAGTTTTCCTGTGCTTTTCCTCCTGTTAAATAGGTTCCAGTTAAGTAAAACTTTATTGATGAGAGCTTGGTTCCACTGGTTTTACAACTTTGGTAGCATTTGAAATACATTCATTTGCATATCAAACATGCTTTTTCTGGGGCAAAACAAGAAATGCAAAGGGATTATTTAATGCAATTTAATCACACTGAGCTGGGATGCACCACATATTATGAGTAGTTTTCAAAAACAGAGATTTAACTTTATACAACTTAATTCATATATGTCCAGAACGCTAGAGTTTTATTTAAAAAAAAAAAAAAAAGCATACAGAGAGGATTACACAGGCCTGCAGAAATGCGGAGAGAAGACTGGTTGGCAGACTCATAGGAAGAGAATCAGGAGACGAAAGAGGACGGGTTTAGGACCCCTTAAAACCTCTTTGCAGAGCCATGGTGTCGAGCCAGTTGAAGCACTTCAGTCGTAGTGTGAATTGCTTTTTAATGCCTGCTAACAACCAGGGTATTTTGTGGGATGCTCACATGGATAAAGTGATATGAGGAGGAGCTGAAAAGATGGAAAGAGGGTGAGAGTAGCAGAGTAGCAACAATGTTTGGACAAGAGGTTTCAGCTGACCATGCTGCTGGCTCTACATGGCTGCATGACTTAAATACTGTTTGGGTTTATTGCTATCAGTGATTGTATATTTAACATTGTGATTTTTCTTTGACTTCAGCCTCATTTCTCTTGGCTGTCTCTGTGTGTTTTTGCTCAAACTTGTTATTTAGTTCGAGACTGACAAAAAAATCAAATCTGTTATGCTGAAATCACAGCAGCAATTACCTTCATTGTTCTTCAATCCATACGTGACTGTCCAGCTGGCTACTGATGATACGCTCTCTTAATTTTCAATAATTTGCTGGTAAAAATCTTCATCCAACAAAAGTAAAATGCAAGATCCAATATCAATAGCAGTTCTAACAAATTTGAACAGCATTACTGTAGTGGTTAGAAGAGACATTTACTGTTTTTTATCTTGATGTGAACCTAACTCCTGTTTGATCAGTTCCTGGCCCTCTATGACACTTTTTCCTACAACAAATCAAAGTATAAAAGAGAAAGTGTTGCTCTAGTTTTCAAACACAATTTTCTTCATTTACTAAATAAAATGTCAAGATTAGATTCTGGGAAAATAAGTATGGATCAAATTATAAGCAGTTATGTCAATTAAACAATGTCACAACCAAACCTATCAAACTGCAGGGAACTGTGCGACCAATCCCGCCGCCATTTTGATTCGCTGCAATAGTGAAGGTAAATCTTCTGAATGTTTTCAGTTCAGCTTAAAAGGAAGCAGAAACATATAAAATATGTTCAACAAAAATTTACTGGGTTTGAATCACAAATTCCCATGTGAACTGAATCAAGGGCGTAGGTTTGGTCTAAGTTTTGGTGGGGACCTTGACACCCCCCCCCCACCCCCCTGCAGCACAGTGAAATTCCGAAGAGCACCGAACATTTTTGAGAAGGGGGGGGAAACCACATTGGCTTAATAACCACTCCCCCCAACCATAACCATATCATACATCTTGTGTATACAACCAGATACAGTCATACTCAGCAGATCAGTTCAAGAACACTTTACTTTTTCCTTTACAAAATTCAGCAAACGTTACAAGTAAGATCAAAAGAAATATCCTCTGGATACTCCCTGGTCACTGGCACTCACACTGACTGCCTCCTATAGAGCAAACAAAGCGTAACCTGGTTTGTATTCACACTAGCTTAACTTAATTTAAGACTAACACTTCAAATGCCATATTTACTGAGATAATTTCACAGTATATTTCATATCTGAGAACTAACACCTCACCTGGAGCCCTGAAGCTCCAGCCACCTCTCCATCGTTCTGCTCTGCTGTCTGAGCATCCTATGTGAAAAAATATTACATAATTAACAGACCTATTCTACCTCACATTCAGTGCTGACCTTACTAAACACCGGACTTTACAACAAATGCGTTGCGTGATAGATATCTAACTTATGGGTCCACTCACTGTACTTACAGCCGACGTAGCGAAATAACTTCTAATGTCTGTCCTTTTCTTTTTTGGTGGCGACATGGTCTGGAGACTCAGAAGGAGACGCGTGTGCCCAGCTAGCCGCCGCCTTTTGCAGCTAATCAAAGAACGTCCGACGATTCAACTGACTCCCCCTCCCCCCACACCCCCCGACAGCACCGTTCCGACTCGGTCTCGGAGGCTCATAATAAATGTCAAACTAAGAAGCTTCCGTTCCGCGCACCGCCTGTTGCTGCTAATCAAAGATCGTAGATCCACGTTCTTTGAGCCAATATGGCAAAAATTGGTCGGGACTTTTTCATATCCCGTGAATATTAGTCGGGACATGTCCCTACCGTCCCTACCCAAACCTACGCCCATGAACTGAATACAAAAACCAAAAATAACATTTCTATGCAATAAAAACTAAATGTAAGAAAATCTAGAAAACATTATCATAAAACAGATGAAATTCCTAAGAAACATCAGACAAAGTAGGCTAAATTATGAAAATTAATACCAAACAACAGCTCAGACTATAAATATACTGTTAAAACTATGTTGATCTGTAGTTTAGATGAAACCGGGATTTGTTTCTTACTTGAAATTACCGCAAAGAAAGAAAATATTTCTGGGAGTCCGGTGGCTTTCTTCTCAATTGCATGCACAAACACTAAGTGCTCAATAATGGAGTAATGAACACACACTCAGAATGAATTTCACAAGTTTTCACAGCATAGGAAAGATTTTTTGTGAATCTTCCTCACACTGGTTTGGGACTGGATTGTTCAACAATCCAACTATTGTTCAACAATCCAACTATTGTTCAACAATCCAACTATTGTTCTTAAAAAAAAAATAAAAAAAATCCCAGAGGAGATGGGGTGCAAAAATGACCGGAGGACCCAGGAAGGGTTAAAAAAGCAGATAGAAAAACTGATAAATCATAAAACAATAAAGCGAGGATGCCTGTAGTTTTTCCAGATTCAGATGACTCTATTTATTTTATTTCATTTTTTTTATTTTACTTCTTTGTTTATCTTTCAAAGACCTTTTACACAAACATTCCTGAAGCTTTTACTTTCTGCATGAATTGCGACCAGTAGGTAGAACTATTTGGAATTTACTAACGCTGTCACTTTGTAAGTTGATATGAGCCATTCTAAGTGCTTGGCAAGGAAATGCCTTCTTACATATCATGACATTTTGGTTAGACTACACCACTCCAAGGAATTGATCATAACGTGGAATTTTGTAATGACATCTTTCCTGTTGCATGCTTGTTACCCGACACAGCACAAGAGACTTTAACTTCAATTCACCCCCAAACCTTGTGGGAACTAAGGCTCTTCTACACATGCAAGTGATAAATTAAATTATGAGAATTCCAATTTAGTTTGTAATGATATATGAAGATATCAAACCAGGATAAGTCTATCTCACAAAACACTACACAGTTGCTGTTTTAGGTCAAGACACAATAATTATGGCGACCTGATGCTGTATGTTTTACATTTTAAACTATGTAAGTTATGTGTTGAGGTAGGCTTGAAAGTTATTGGTTGTTGAATGATAATTGCATGAAAAGGTCAATAAGACCTGTAGGTTGACTGGCTGACACTCAGCTACATAGATACACACCAGTGGCCAGTGAGTTCTTTTGTGAAACCTTTGTTGTATTTCTGGAAAGAAGAAAAAGAAATCTTCTCAATTTATTTACAAAAATCTTGTAGTTCTCATGAGCTGATTGATTGCTACACCTCTGGTGTTCAAGGACTTTTGACCCGTCCGTCTCAGAGTCAACCTGTGGTGTTTTTGAATTACGGTTATGACGGCACATTGGATAGGAGGAATTTGGTTTCTAATAAAAAATAATAACTCAGAGTGTTTGTGGAATAGTGGATATTTCTGTCTCTGTTGCTATATTCTCACATATGCAATGCTTATTTTGGATTTGCTGCAGTCAATAGCACATCAGGGACTGGGGATGAAATCATTTAGAAAGATATCTGGCTTGGGTTGGGCACCATTGCCCACCCAAGAGGTTGTGCTGATCTGGGTCTTGTAAAAAAAAAAAAAAAGAAATCTCCATTTCACTTCATCTCTCATAGAAACACAAATAAATTCCTTTTAATCAGCCATGGATTGTCCAGGGCCTCATTTGGAAAGAATGTAATCGAATCTAAGGTAACATTATTCATAAGGTAAATTTGCTTTCCTAAGCTCGATTTCTTTTTCTACCACAGCTGGCTCTTGATACACACAAGGGTGATCTTGTGGTTTACATAAAGAACCAGTTATTGGAGATGAACAGAGAGCTTCAACTTTTAAGGGCGCTGCGCCTTGTGAAATGTAGGAATTCACACGGCATTGAAACTATTTTAACAAATGATTAAACATAAACTTTCTGGTATCATGAGAGCTCCTTGGCTCTCACTTCCTGTCTGTCCTGTTTCCTCTGTGTTTGCTCCATTCCTGTTTCCACAAGCTCTTGACACTCTGGAAGTGCTGAGGGAAAAAGGTCCGAGGTTCACCTTCTCTGAAAGGGGATCTAAACCGCCTGCTAACAGGAATGCCAAGCCTAACAGCGACTGACAGCTCATCACACTGAACATTGTTGCATGCATGTGTGTGTGTGTGTGTGTTCGGGTGGGAGTTTTTTTTTTTTTTAAGAGTGTGCCAAATATTTCTGCACATTTATTATGAGAATGCAAACATCCTTGATAAGGCTTAATAAGTCTTATTGTTTTCTCTTGCGTGCATGCTAGGAATGTGCCAGCATAAACACATGCAGCTGATTAAACTACATACACAATCACACATGCTCCATACACATCAATCAGTCGGCAATAATAATATTTAGGAGCTTGATTGGAAATGTAAGGTATATGTCCCCCTTAGCTCCCCCTACCTTACTTAGCTGCGTCAAGGCCCTAACCACCGGCTTTCTCCACTCGTCAATCTCAGCTCAGATGGAAAGCAGATGGGTGCTTAGGATCGTCAAAGGGAGTCTGAATGAAAGACATGAGGTGGAATAAAACAGGCGTAGAGTCAGATGAAGGCCAGGAGGTCATGGTTAAAGACAGAAGAGATGAAAATGTGAATAAGAGACAGTGTGCCTTAGAGAAATTTAGAGACAGACAACCAGCAAAGAGGGAGATAAAGGCAGCCAAGGGATCAAGATGGAAACCAGGGACTAGACAGCCATTTTCAGATGAAAGGAATCCAACCAATCCCCTCAATGATAAACATGTGTCTGTGTCACCCATACTAGGGCTCTATTTATGCATGCGTGTGTTTGTGTGAGACTGCGTGTCATTGCGTTGTTATAGACACCGATTCCTGACTCACACGGTGCAGATGAAGATATACACTCAGACACATGACACCTTGTTCACCAGCTTGGCAACAGCAAGGGAAATATCCAGCAGGGGTGTCAACTGACAAAAACCATCATGCTCTCAGCACAGCAACAACCCAGATACACAAATATTTCATCTTTTCTCTTCTTTGGTCCGAACCGCTGCTAGTTTAAACTTTTGCACTTTCTCACGGAACATTGTACAGATAAATGTATGCTTAGTGTTTCAATAGTTGTGGTACAGCTTTCTCTGTAAAGTAGTACATTAAAAATATCTGCTTAAACACAATACTTGTAGTGCTTACTCACATGTATTATTCCACTTTAACAACACAGTATTATAGGGTTCTGCAACAAAATATAACTGTGGAAGCGGTAGGGGAATTACTACGAACCAAGAGCATGGAGAGATTTACAAATGAGATTTTTCAAGCTGATGTGAAACTTAGCTGAAATCCAGTACAGTTAAATAAGGATAGATCTGCTGCAAGTATTTGGATTGCCTTTTATTGCTTAATTTACTGTTGGTGAGTTAATTAAGATTTATTAGCATCCAGTTTTAGAAGCAGGGAGTATGGTGGAGATACTGAGGGGTAGGGGCTCGAAGACGAGACTTGAGACACACCCTGTTTGGCAGGGCACTGTAGGGACAGAACTGTCAATGAAGGTAAAAAAAAACAAAGGATTTTCAAATTAATGCAAAACCTGCGCCAGTTTTGAATAACTTGCTTATTCAAATCAAGTTGAATCAAGTGTCTTTCCGTCTTCATGTCTCCTATAGGAAGATATTCTAAGTACTGAGCCTTAGGCACAGTGCTTGACTGTGACTGTAGGAGTTCTTTGTGTTAGTATTAGACCACTACATAATGTAAATATAGGACCACAACCAGAGGGGTAGACTATCACGCATGTAAACTACATGGTATCAAGTGAAAACATGCTTTATATTACTATCAAGTATGTAAAAAAAAAAAAAAAAAGAGAGAAATGTGTCTCTTTGAGTAGCCTGTCGTGACAAAATCTAAAACCAAGCTTAGAAATAATACGCAAATGATGTAGTACCCATATTAAACATGGTTCTGTAATATTTTCTTTACAGGCTCCATGGAAACATTTATTTCACATGTCATTTGACACTTCAATAATGGATAAAAAATACAAAAAAAACCCCTCATGTATTCTGACTGAATTATCAGACTGCATTCTTCATTAAACTTAAATCTTCCTTTAAAAACTATTTGTACATAAATTGTGAACTCTTAGATTTCTATAAAGAAAGATTACTGGGGCCACTTTAACAGGAAGTGGACATTCAAATTTCTTTTAACAGTTTACCCTATAATTGTTCAGAAAAAACATATATTGATCAACAGAGCGTCTTAAATAGTGTAAGCCTTCGCTTTAGAAACAAGCATGGTCTCCAGCAGAACTTTAAACTGAAGAAAAGGAAGCACCACTGGACAAACCTCTCGAACACAAGTAAAGTCAACTTGAATCTTTGGTGTGGTTAGAAATTCAGAAATAAGTTGAGTGTTGTTAAAGCAGGCTATAAGGAAAAAAAAAAATCAACAAAGTTCCTCTGAGTTGGTGGTCTTCTATGGCAAGGACGCCAGACAATTCGTAAACACGACATCTTAGGGTCCACATTAGCTGATGGTTTGGTTGTGTGTTGCAAGCCGTTTTGCCTAACTTCAATAACATACAGAAAATCTGTTTCCTTTTCTGTTGTGATAACTGATGAGTTACTTAATGTGGCTTTGTGGCCATGTTTTGTACATTTTGATAGTGTTGTTCTTTTTAAATCCTAAGCAAGATAAAATGGATTTTACATACTGGGGGTTTTGGTCCACCTGGTTGTGAGTGGGGTTTGTTGTGATGACCCTGTTGTTGCGTGTGGATACACAAGGTCAGGAATGTACTGTATGATGATGATTAGTGAACAAATTGCGTTGTTTGTGCAAAATCAGTACAACAGTCTTGTTGTCTGTTCTGTTGTACGGGTGTTGGTATTGTGAGGTAAAGCAGTCTTATTTTCACACAGTTTAAGGTTTGCTGAGATGATAGAAGCTGAACTTTAGAGCCATTCATTTTATTTAAACAGACCATTCCCTTTTTGCAGCCATGGATTTTGATTACTAATATTATGAGCCATCAAAACTACTCATCTCCATATTTACAGTTTATCGCTAAGCCTCTTCTGTGAGTCTTTTGGTGAAAATGCAATCAGTAACGCTGATGCAGGGCTTCCCATAATCACATCTCCATTAGCAAGCAAGTCTTCTTCAAAAATCTGCCCCGTTCAGCATGTGTTTGCATGTATGTTTACCGACGCATGTTTAGTTTGGTGTTTTTTTATTTTCATAGCAGTTCACAACAATGACTGTGGGTAACATGGTATTTATTTGTGGGTCACGAAGTGTACATTCGTTCCTTTTTTTTTATTTTTTTTTTATTCTTAGTGTGTAACCCATAGCTGTTTTGAACATCCATCAGCACATCGCCTTGAATGTGTGTTTGTGAATGTGTGGAGCCATCGAAACCACGGCTACTCACCCGTAACCACACCATAACTACTGGGTCGCTGGCATGCATTGACGCATGCAGAAGAATAGATAAACACTTGAGGACACTCACTCATTCGTATTCTGCGGTATTGCTTCTTGTGGCTCGGTTCCACTCACTGACTTTGACAGATATTGTTTTAGTGAGGTCAATAACATCATGTTGGTGTGACACCTTCTTATTTCTGTTGGCACGTTGTCGCCCGAGTTTCAACTTCGCCACTTAATTACTGTCAAAGCCAGTACTAAACCAACAGCAATCTAGCAAGATTTCAGTGTTAATAAATAGAGGTTTTGGCACGTAAGGAAGGGGGGTGAGAGACATATGGAAGGCTTTGTGGCCTTGAAAACAAATGCTTCCCAGTTCACTCAAGGCTATCAATACTGTATAAATTTGAGTAAATGTGATGAATAGATTTCATATTTTGTGGGTGAAAAAGAAAGAAAATGGTATCTCAAGAAAATAATGAGATAAAGAGCTTGGAAAATCCACAGGACTTTGAAAAAGGAATTTGTTTCCTCTGTGGTAACACTTGGCCTATTAAACCTACGGTCTGAGAAACTGTGAGAAAATGTTTGTTTGTGCTTTTTTGGCTCAAATTTAAGTTGAGAGTCGACCAGAAGTGTTTGTCATTGATCAAAAGATATCATTAAAGTTAGGCTGCATGGAGAAAGTTTGTGTTTCTAAGTGTTTGGGTTTTGTTTTGTCTATACAGACATTTAAAAGGAACATTTCTCTGGGTTTGAGCTGTAATGCCGCCTCTTGCTTTCTAAGAGAGGAAGCATTTTGTTCTGAGTTCTTTAAAATTTGCAAAGAGGAAGACTTTTTTTTTCTGTCAAATTTCTGACGATTGTCAATTTTGAAGAATTACTGTGACTTTCAAAGCTGTATTTAAACTGAAAACAGTGATTCCTTTTTATGTTTTAAAATTACAAGTGCTGATGTAGCTGTACATGTTTGTGCTGACATGCAGATAGGCTGTGCTTTTCAGAGATCATTTCCAAATATGTGGTGGACTTTAAAGGCTTTGAAATGTACTATAGCCATCAGTTTGTTAACATGGGTATTTGCATCATGAGTCATCGTCAGACTCCAATACAAGACAATAGAAGTTTCATTAAATCACAATTTTAGGCCTACTTTAACCTTGCCTATTCTTGGAGCAACTCTCTAATCATTTTAGATTTTGAGTTAGATAGAGATCCGCTGATTGAAGATCTTTTTTACTTATTCAAGTGGAAATAAATTCCGTTTTAACTACTATAATCAACAGCTTTAACACAGCATAGGCTACCGGGAGCTCAAGCTTCTGAGAAAAGGTTTGTGGAGGTTCTGATCAACCAATCAGAGGACTGAAATTCAGATATGAAAACAAAAAAGGAAAGAGAGAGGTTTTTTGCACATTTCAAAATTCAACTTCAATTTTAAATGATAAACAATTCTTAATCAATTTAAAAACCTTCAACATTTCCAAATGAGCTAATTGAAATATTGTACAGCTGATTAACGAGCTGTTAAACAGTCAAAATGGATATTCTGTGGAGAACTTTCCAAGTCTAGCGTGTTCCATGACAGAAAAGGGGTGGAAGCTCAAAAGAATGAAAAAGATGAACTTTGCTGTAGGTCATTCAACCTTTCTATAAAATCCATAAGTCTTATGATCTTTTTCTATCTATCATGTTTTATACATGCTCAGAATTTCCTTTTCACACTGAAAAAGCAAAGTTTGAGACTACTTGCCTCAGTAGCAACTTGTTCATCTTTTCCTGTCTCTGAAGTGTTGCACAAGAATCTAGTTTAAAATCAACCAATTAGGGTCACCTACTGATCTGTGTGCATCTGCAAAGTTAGCCACATTACTGAGCAATTCTTAAGAGACATGGGCACAATCCAACTGTAATATAACAACTCTTACGAGCATTGAGTGAAGAAATACACGTCATTTTATGCATGACCTAAAAAGAGCTGTTTCACACATCTGCCGCTGAATATTCACTGCTAACAGACAGCTCAGAAAAAAAGGATAAACAAGTAGGTTCCTCTTTCCTACGCTTGCTTAAACCTGGCAGGATTGTGGGGTGCTGGTAGCTGTTGGTAGTTGTCATTCTAGAGAGGGAAAAACAATTTTAGAGCGGCCGATTAACCTTTCCATTCATGCTTTTAGACCGTGTAAGGAAGCCAGAGTACCCTGAAAAAATCCACCTTTCCAAACCGATCATATCCGGTTCCACATAAAAAGAAACTCCCTCAGCAAGGATTTGAAGCCAGCGCCTTCATGGTTTGAGGAAACAAAATGGAAACAACTTTGCTCCAGTGAAACCCTAAAACAACTAGTTTCAGCAAATCTCAATAAAAATCAGCGATAAAATATGACATGGTGTCATAAAAACTAAGTGGTGAAAGTGCAAGACAAAGATACATAACACATTGGTATATCTGACTAATTTAGCACAACTTCTGTTTCCTGGAGATGCCACTGGATGGTTTTCTTTTACATTATTTGCTACACTTAGACCTTTGTTTCAACACATTTTTAATGGGGACCTACGTCCAACCAGACTAATAAGCAACAAAAAGGAAACAGTTAAAATATATGTAAATTCTTAGTCACCGACTGGTGTCAACCCAGACGTCTGGGGAGTTGAAAATCCTCCAATAAACACCTTCATTAAAATGAGCTGCATGGTTTATAAGACTAATAATGGTGTTACTTTAGAGATTTTACCAATACCTTTATTTTCTAAGGTTATTACAGAAAAAAAAAATCTTCCACTCTTTGTCAAGCACTGAACCCCAATCTTTGGTTAAGGCAAGGAGCGACAGAGTTGCTGTTGTTCCTTGCCTCTAACAAGGAACGGCAGCAGCTAAACAGTTGTGATATGGCAGACATTTATTAATGACAGCTGCTTTTTGCATTTGGGTAGAAAAACAGAGCTTGCCTTTTAATTGAGAGAACTGCACCCAATCCCTGTTAGCTGCTTCTGTGAGTCCAATTTTAGAAATGTGTCAAATAAATCACGAAGGACACGGCGAAAACACTGCAAGGGCTCATTAGGAAGCTCTGTTTTCTCAAATTAGTAGATACTGTTGCTTAAGAGTTGAGACAAGCATTAAATGGCACATATATTTGAGGAAAGTTTCCATATGAAACGGTGAAACCTCACATATTGTTGCAATTTGCTCTACTTCCACTCCGAGATTTATTCTTTGCTCCACAGGTTTTATTCTTTGTCTTCTTGACAAACTGCAGAGGTTGTAATCTTGTTTATCTTGTTCTCCTCCCTTCTGCTTTGGCATTCCTCTCCATCGGTGTGGCCTCTTTGATGATTTGTGGCCCACTTAAAGCCACAATCCTGTGATCTGTTGGTCATGTTGACCACAAACACTCAGCAGCAACATGAGCTCACAGTTTTACATGCACACAAGAAGAGAGCGGGGGGAAAAAGTTAGTCAGGCATATTCAGATGTATATATAGCTCACACTTATTTTATCCACATGCACAATCTTAAACACTGGATTATAGGTCTCTTATACAGGCTGATTCTCTCTGTCACAAGATTATGCTGAGCTGTGGTTCAACCCTCTCTATTTTTCCTAATAGAGGGTATGGGTGCTAAGACTATTAGACATAGCAATTATAGATTTAATAATACTGTCTTTCTTCATACCAAGCACTTTTCCTTAGAGGCTGTGAGTGCTGGGTGGTTAAAAGGATGATGAATGACATTCATGTGAGGGCAGAAATTTTTTTTTTTTTTTTTTTTTTCTTTTTTATGTAAGGATACTCGCAAAACTGAGGAAAAATAATAATTGCCACTCCACAGAAATGCGTTTTGAGCCGAGCAGGGACTATAAACGTACATGTAGTTTTACTTCAACATATGTTTACATTTGAGGTCATAGAGATGTAGACTTTGGAGTCTGGTAGACGGTACGTCAGCAGACAGCGTGTTTTCCGTTGTGGGGAGTTCACTGATAACAAATATAATGCAGGGATAAAGAAGCAGCCAGGAATGTGACTGGGATAAATAGAATAAAATATGTGTCGCATTTTCATCAAAGGATAATTTCATGTGCACACCAGATGTGGTGGCACTGTGCGAGAATTATCACCATACGGTTCTTTGTGGCGCACGAGGACGCAAGCGAAGTGGGTGTGCACTCCATTTTACTTTATTTTCACCTATTTAGCGTCTTCAAAGTTTTTTTTTGAAGACCAACCAGACTGTGCAGATGTTTTAAGCCTCTTTTAAAGTAATATTATTATGTATGCTATGTATTTTCCAGGCACATAGTGCTAATTTGGCTTAATTATAATGTGGACTGGGCAACAATTCCAGACTCTGGGTGCAAACGTAACAGGGGAATACCCTAAAGCTTGCTGCAGAAATGTGGTTCGGCAAAGTACTGATACAGGGAAACTAAACAGTTGTTTACTTAAAACTGATTTATGATGACAGGTACAGTTGTTGGTGCTATTACATGTCGACATGCATGCGTGGGTTTTCTTCAGGCCGTAAACGGCATCCTCCCACAGTTTATGACGTGCATTTTTAATTAAATACAGATTCTAAAATGCCACTGAGTGGGTATGTTTTTTTTTTTTTGTTGTTGTTTTGTTTTTTTTGTCCCCTGTGTCTCTGTCCATGGTGTGTCCCGCTTCTCACCTATTGACTACTGGATATAGTTACCATCACCATGTAGCCCCACAAGGATTAAGTGGATAGATAGATTGTTGTTATCATTCCATCATCTTCTCCCACTTTTGTACTCTTTGATTTTTTTTTTTTCTTTTTCTTTTTCTGGCCCTTGCTCTAGCAGCTACACACATACACACAGCTGTACATACACACATAATTCAAGGCTGTAAATAAATTAAAAAGACTGTAAAAACATTCTCTAAGCCCTAGCCGGGGCTCAAGTCAACAGAGCCGACTGCCTAAACTGCAGATTTATGAAATAATGAGAGTCTTACGAGGGCAGTTAAATGACCAGTCTCTGATGTGATAGCCAGCTCCGCTCTTCATCATGTCATGCTAGAGGAAGGGCAGCTAATCTAGGGCCGACATCGCTGTATCCCCATAATCTAATGTTGAACAGACACTGTCTCCCCAAACCACTGGTAACCAGAGGAGGTTACCTCCTTATCCTACCTTTGCTCTCATTTCCCTTTCACTCCTGCCACCTTGGTGCTTCTGTGAGCTTTTCATTTTGTCTCCTTCTTGTCTGCTTTGCACAGTCTCTGTTGACCTCTTTGTCTTCTACTCTGGCCTCCCTTTTCAACAGACACGAATACATTTTTCCCTCTGTATTTATTTCTCCGTCTGTCAAACTCAAACGTGCTTGAACCCTTGAACCATTGGATTTTTATTTTTTTTTTTTTTACAGTTTTCTTCCCCCCAGCTTTGATTAGTTGCTTTGATGATGCAGTCAGACTCATTCATGGCTGGCTCATAAACACGAATAATTCCTCACAAGTCCATACTTCAGCACAAGCTTGATGATTTGATTTAGTTTTCATTAACAACTGGTCATGGTAATAAAGTTCACCAGGTGTTGACAAGAATATTTCATGTAGAATTCCTGCTTCTGAGCACCTGCACTGTATTTCAGTTTTATGATCATAAGACAGATATGATAAAGTCAAGCCAACAACATGTCCTTTTCCTAATTCAGATTCAGTTCGATTCTGATATGAACTGAATGAAGTCAGTTAAGTAGGTTCATTCAGTTGTGTTTCATTTAATTGAGTTTGATGTATGATTTATTTTAGCTTAATTTCACTTAGTTCAGCTCAGTTTTTTTCAATTATTTTCAGTTTTATTGACCTCAATGGAATTCAGTTCAACTCAGTTATGTACATTTTCATTTAGTTCACTTATTGATTCAAATTAATTAATATCAGTTCAGGTTATTTCAGCTCAATTTTAAACTGAATACACACACACACACACGCCCACACACACACACACACACACACACACACACACATATATATACATATATATATATATATATATATATATATATATATATATATATATATATATATATATATATATATGTATATATATGTGTGTATATATAACTGTTGTAATTATATTTAGAACAGTGATTTCTGAATACGACTTCACTTTGCTGAACCTGCACTGCATATAACATAAAGAACAGCTCAAGTTAGTCCATATTTGTCTCTGTGTGGCAGGAGCAGGAATTTATTCCATAATTTTTTTTTTCAGTTTCACGCAACAAAAAGATACTAAGCACATCATGTTACATCAGACAGAATGATGCAGAGAGAGCAATTGAAAGGATGCACCCAATTCAGTTTCCAAGACTTTGTGGGTTAAACACATAAAAGCCCTCCTTGGTGGTCTAACAATTTGAAGTCCTGGCAGACATTGACTGGCAGCATAATAGGAACGGTTGTGAGCAGTGTATTTGTGAACCCTCACTTCTCTCTGTGCTAATGTTAAAGATGAGTAACATTTCCTGAAAGAGCTTTGAAATATTCAAGGAACATGACCCTTCATGTCGGTATGATTTCAGACCTTAAAAAACCATAAATGTACACACTCACACAGACACACTCACCATTCAGAGTCTGTGCCTCTTTTGTGCCTGAGAGTTTTGCGTTACAGGCTTTCTCTATGTCTCTCTGTTTTCCTGCCGGCTGAATACACTTGCGTGAAATCGAACATCTCTCCTGCTGATTTGCCGTGAAATGGTGTGCTTGTGTGGGATTACCCTGTCAGCTTCGGCTCCGAGCGCAACACGGGCCAGACTGAAGGAAAGGAGGAGAAGAAAGGAAGCTTGGTCCAAGTACTGTGCCTTCTGCCACTCAAGTCCATTAGACAATCAGAGCACTGTGCAATTTAGACAAATTTTGTGGTGCAGACAGACGCATGCAGAAACGCAAACAGGGTATCGTCATGCATGGACATATACACACAAGCAGTGCATGCACATTTTGGACTGTGTCAGTGTGTATGATGTGCAGCACAGGAAGGGAGGAAGGATTTGAAAGCTAAATAAACAGAGATCAGTGACGGTGGACGGGGATCTGCCATGAGATGAAAGAAAATGTGGGACGCTTTTGGAGAGATTGGATTGAGTGGAAGCGAGAGAAAGGGAAAACTTTGAATTTCTCACAGTTAACATATAACCCGGAGACATAAAAAGAAAATGGCTGATAATTGAGTGTAAAAATAAAAATAAAAAAGGTTGATGAAGCAACATGAACGCTTGGAGAGGATGTGGACAGTTTAGAATGAAGAGGGTGTTTGTGAAGACAAAGAGGGTTGAAGGGGTTCAGGATCAGCCTGAACCATCTGTGCTGCAGATCTGTGTTTTTTGACCAGGAGGATGAGGAGGTCAGAGAGAAAAAAGTCGCACCCTTATCTCTTACAACTCTGGGCTAACTGTAAACATCTGGTCTTTTGTTTCTTCTTGTTATTTATTTTTGTCTTGTGGATATTTAACAGATTAACCCTCCAGTTGTGTCTCTTCAGTTATTTCTATTTTTTTTTTTCTTCTGAGGATATTTCATCTCGGCTCCACATGTGTCTTTACTGATGACTGAGGTTTGCTAACTTCCAACAAAAGTTCACATTTGCACAAAGTGGTAGAATTTGTGCTTTTTATGGCTATAATTTGCAGCCTTGCTCCACGACCCAGGACAACATTGTAAATGCAATGTACATAGATGTTAAATTTATTTCAGTTTTTCAAAAGGCTGGGATGTGTACGTTTGCATAAAAACAGGCTGAGACACAGATGTTACTGACACTGACTGAATGATATTTTATTTAAAATGTTAAGTTGCCAGAAAGATTTTTTATTATTATTTTTTTAATATTTTATTATTATTATTATTATTATTATTTTGCTCGGCAAAGGCATCCATCCACAATCTCCATTGTATCTAATTAGGATATGATGTTACAGACAAGGTAAAAAAGCATTGTACATCTGTGAAATGAAAAGATATAATGCATGATTTTCAATTTTCAAAATCAGAAAGGCATGGTATGCAATCTAATTACTTTCTTTTGCTATGATAGTCACTAAAATCAAAATACCTTCAGAATTTACCTAATTACTAAATTGACTGTAGTTTAAGCATCTCTAATATCACCATAGCTTCCTTGTATTATGCTAAATTGTTCAACTTTTATGATGAAGAACTTTTTATCAACATAAAAGTTGTTCTGCAAATAATTGAGTCATCATAGATTTAATTCAAAATCTATTCCACTGTATTTTAGATTCTCTTAACCATGTTCCAGCTGAATATGGTTAAGCATCGCAGTCTCTCAAAATCTGTATCACATTTGGCCATCAAGGGCATTATTATTTCCACTGGCGATTATGATTCAGTATATTGTGTTGCTTTATCACAGATCTGTTGGGGCAGAAGTTAATCTCAAAAATAAGACCAACAGATTTAATAAAGCGCTTAAAAAAGTTTACAACTAACAACAAAAAGAAAGTAGCATTGCAGCAGAATGAATGGGATGATTAAATGTTTTTGTTACTCACACCTTCAGAGATGTCTGCAGCGATTCCTCCCATGAAAAGTGCACAGTCCGAATTCAGCCTTTTGCTAAAAAATTACAAAACAGATTATGTGCTGTTCTTGTGCTTCAGCCAGCCTTCGAATGCGGCTTTAAAGCAGACTAAAAGAGATAAGACAGAGTGGTTGGGGCTGGAGAAAGTATGTTTTAAACATTTTAAACTATTCCTTCCTCATGTTGTGGAGATGACCCTACTCATCTGGTTTGCATAGCATCACACATAATAACGGAAAGCCAGATAAATCCAAGTGAATTCAATAAGAGTTTTTCTCTTGGAAAGAATGCAGATGAGAAATGTGTTGGGCTTAGTGGAAGCCATGATGCCAGAGATGGCCCGTGCGTTTTGGGAAAGATAAGGTTAGCGTAACCTGATGCAAGGTCTGCCTGTGCAGGACATTAAATCAGATTTTCCTTTAAAAGAAAAGGAGAGATGTAACTCTAGAGTCATGTGAAAAAAAAGAAGCACCCTATGAGGTCCAGTATGTTTTTTTTTAATTATTATTATTGTATTTGGATCTTTGTAATAAATTATACTTCATTAGAAGGCGTGGATCATGAAAATGACATAAAAACCCAGACTGAACTTTGCCAGAGAGAATGTAGATAAAGACCAGAACTTATGAAGTAATTTTCGAGACGTAATTCTGAATTTAATTTATATAGATATCAGAACCAAGAATTTGTTAGGAAGCAAATGCAGCATTTCAGGAAAATAACCTTTTACCAGGTATGAAGCACAGAGGTGGGAGTGTTGTGGTTTAGGGGTTAATTTGCTGAATCTGACCTGGTCAGCTGAAAATCACAGAATCCACCATGATTTCTGTGGTGTATCAGAGGGTCCCGGGGAACTAAATGAGACTATCTGAAATAAATAAAGGAAGGAAGGAAGAAAGATTAAGTAGAACTGGACCTGTAAATAACAATAACCCAAAACATGCCAGTAAATTCACAAAGGACTGGATGGAAATTAGGAAAAGGCAAAGAGCATCACATGTAAGAAACCCCTCAAACATCTCGGAGCTGAAGTGAAGAGCTCGGCAAACTTTCCTTATAGCGACACCAGAAACTCTAAGATGGCTACAAACAGCATTTCACCAAAATTTTTCAGTGAAGAAGTTAAAATTTTGAAAAAAAAAAAAAAAAAGTTTTATCGTGGAAATTATAAATGTCAGTTTTGTTATAAACAGTTTTGTGTTGATAAATTGCAAAAAAAAAAAAAAAACACTTATGAGAAAATGAGAATATTTCTTAATAAAGATCTTAGTATTTTATGTGGTATCTAAATATTTCACATGAATACACGTTTGTCTGAGCATATGACTAAGTGACATAAATTTATTTCCACTTCAGGTCGAAATAAAATGCTCCACCTGAAGTTATGACAGTTTATGTTGTTACCTAGTTCCTCCATAACAACAATGAAACCTCTGAAAATGCTCTACTTTCCTTTTATTGTCTTCCATCTTGCACTACTTTCTGGTGGGCAATCATGAACAGGAGTCGACTGCTTGCTTTTTCACTCTGCTTTAAGCGATTCTTTCGTATTTTCTCATGAATTCTGGAGACGCAGGAAAGCTGGGATGACTGATGCAGCAGCAGCAAGTTCTGCCAAGTCAAACATGGGGGTTTATATGTGGACAAGTGGATACGGTGGAGACCCCCACCTCAGAGTTCCTTGAGACTCTCATTAAGAGGGCAGATAGGATGTTCTGGTGTGTTTAGGGATGCATTTAGAAAAATCTACGCACAAGGAAAAGAGCAAGCAAAGACAGGATACTAGTACAGTTAATCAAAAACAGAAACAATTAGAAAAGAGAGTAATGGTTTCTATCATAAAGAGATATTGTACACCCCTGCCTCAGAGTAAATTAGGCAGAATGGATGAAAGAGGTGGGGAGGGGGGCTCTGGAGAACCTGGGAGCAGCAGGCCTCTGCCACTTGGATTGTCCCTCTGGTAATCCCTGGATTTCCTGGGCTGAGACAGAGGTAGACCAGGCACAGCGAAGGACTTAGTGAGTGAGGGATAAAAAGAGAAAGGAAGCCGGAGGAGAAGAAAATGAGGCAGAGGAAAAACAGAAATGGCGCTCCAAACATTAGTGTTGCAATTTCTGCATTATGTGGTTTTGTATGCAGGTATTGCTCTAAGAGGACTGCGGTGCTTGTAACTATTTGCACATGTGTGAGTGTGTGTGTGTGTTGTTGTTGTTGTTGTGTGTGTGCTTTTGATAGTGTGTTTGAGCGTACTGAGAAGTAACAAGGATAGAAAATGGGAAGAAAACAGATGTGCAGATGTCATGAGCTGAAAAGGCTTCTTACTTTTAAATAAAAAAAATCAAAACAAGTATAGAAAGAATAAAAAATAAAAATCTGTAAAACTATTTCGGAATTGCTTTGACACCAGGGGAACACTTCAGACTGACTTTTGCCTTTAAATTCGATCATGTTTCCCTGTTCCTTCAAAATCAAAACAAATAACATTGAGTTCTGAGTGGCTGACAGAAAAGATATTGCATGAAATAAACCAGATAGTTTCGAAGTTCTGACACCATCGTGTCATGATATACTCAAGGTGCCTTTAAGAGCTTGTGAAGAGGAAGGTCAGATCAGACCGCAGCAAGCTTAAACGGTTTTACCACCGCTATTTTGTATGTAGACAGTAAAAATATAAAACAAATCGGATGGAAAAGTATTTTCTTATGAGTTAATTTACGACCCTGTCCTGTGGCTGTACATTGGAAAGCACAATCTCAAACACACACTCTCCTGGTAACTACCTCCTTTGGGGCTCCTCTGTGGGGAACAGAGATGAGATATCGCACTTCTTCTATTCTTGGGTTGCCCAGGATGTTATTTCAACTCCCTACCTCCTTCCCTTCAGTCACCCCTGGGTGTTGTGAACCCGGTGCCTTCTTGTAGTCCGTATAGCTGAAGCCCAGAGGGAAGGCCGGTTAGACCCAGAGGAGCTCAGTAGTGTGTGTTTTGGGTCAGAGGTCCAGCTCTTCTCTTTCTCAGGCGGTGAAACACAAGTGGCTCTCGGGGAAACGAGAGTGTTTGAGGAGAAAGAAGCACCATGAGACTGTTTTCTTTATCGAAGGCTGATTAAATAACCAAAGCAAAGTGCTGCAGAGAGAGCGCGAGCACAATTTCAACCACTTTTTTTTTATTTAAAGATATTATAGATTTCTGTTAAAAAAAATAAACAAAAAGGATTGAGAGAAGACCCCAAAACACTATTGCTGCAGAGTTGTGTTGAGTGTTCTTTCTTTAGAGCACAAAAAGTAAGATATTATTTGTCTTACTGTTTCATATTTCAAATTTCTGTATTGACTTATCTCTAAAATAGTTATTCTCGTATGCAGAATTGAGATAGGGACTGAAATCAGGATATGTTTATGAACAAAGAGATTAAGGAAGACAAGACAAGGAACACAAAGGAGTGATGAGAAATGAAGTTATGGAGAAATTTAAAGTAGAGTTAGATTATAAAACAATGTCCCAGGCCTTTGACATCTCAGAGAGCGCCTGTACAATCCACCACTTGAAAATGGAAAACAAAAACATGGCAAAACTGCTAATCCAGTCAGTCATGATTTTCAACATAAACTGAAAGACCAGCAAACAGAGCATCAATTAGAGAAGCAGCCAGGAGACCTATGGTGGATTCACAGCGTAGGCGGCAGAATCTGCAGACAGGACTTCAACCCTGCAACAGTGAGACCTCTATGGAGAAGCTGCAGCAAGAAAGGTTTTGTTGGAAGAAAGTTATACAAAGCTCTGTTTGCAGTTTGTCACAAGTCATAAGGGTGACACAGCAAACATGTGGAAAGCGCTTCTCTAGTCAGATGAGAAAAACAACACTTCAAAAACACGAAATGTACCAGTGGGACCAAGGAGACATCCAATATGCATGCCCTAATATGTCTTTGGTTTTGTTCTTGGTTTCTGTTGTGCATGTGCTTCACTTTTGTTGTTTTAGATTAGTGAAAAGCTTTGAAGCCCATAATAAATTATTTACTATAGTCGCAAGTTTTTTATTTTTATTTTATCACTCTCTCTCTTTTTCTCTCTTGTTCAAATACTCACAGAGGCAGAAATCTATTTATTCCTGCACCTCATCAGCTCATTTAATGCCCATAACTCAAAATTTCAACTCACCTAATGCTAATTTGAGGTAACAGCCAGGATTCAATGTACTTTGAGGTCAGTTGCTGTGATACACACTCATGTTAATACATGACATTCCTCCTATGCTCCTGGATTTTATTCATCTCCCCCCTCTGCCCAGCCCTTATTTCTGTTTTCTTTCCAGCTCACACTAATGAATTTTTGGAGTGCTGCGTTTTGATTGCAGCTTCCAAGACCGTCCATGTGCCCTTCTACTTCCAGCTTTGTTCTTATAAACCTTTTTAATTTATTTTACAGTCAGAGTTTCTCACGCATGGATAAAATCATTTTGAAAAAATAACAAATCCGAGGCAGGAAAACATCTTGTTGCAACTATTTACGATCCAAAACGTCCATTTTTGTTATTGTGACCAGGTCTGTTGGCTAAAGAGTTTGTCACTTTAGCAAGGAAGCATCCAAACTGTCAGTCAGCACACATTCACATGTTCAGATGCATGCTGGCAAACACAGAGTAATATTTGCACTTTCCTTCTTAAACCTCCTTTCTTCTTTGCCTCCCGTTCGGCGACTGACGGGCTCCCTCATTCTGGCCCCCGCAAACTTTGTCACCATGGTTGCAACTGCATAGATGTTCTTTTCCCAGGAGACAGACAATATTGAAATAACAGCTTCCTTGACGACGCAGCCGTCCGTCTGTGTACTCGCTGTCATGTCTGTTGTGTCCTAGCAGAGTTTACCATGTAAGAGAAACTACTGAAGCTGTCAGGGCTACAATAATCCTGGCGATTATTGCAGTATTTGCTTTGTCAGCTCCTGACCAAGAGTCTGCCCAGAGTCTGATGCACTGTTTCCCTTGGAAAACCCTGAAGACGTAGAGGTAGTAACCCAGTGCTGCAGCAGCATCAGTAGATCCTCAAGAGTCCACCTAGCAGTGTTAGCGTCTCTGGGTTTTTCATCCGGCTGCAATATTACCATGAGTAAAGATTATGAAACCCGATCAGATGGAAATAGAAACTAAATAGGGTGGATAGTGACATCCTAAAGCCGGTTCCTAGTTTAAAACTGTTTGATGCAAAGATCTGAGTGACGGATAGCAACAAAAAGAATCCTTCTGAGGTTGCTTGCCTCTGGCAAAGCAGCAGTGAGTGACATACTGCACATTGCAAAAAAAATATTCATTCTTCTTTAACGTTTTCATATTTAGTCGTGTTACAACCACAAACTCCAGCATATTTCATTGGGATGTATTTTAGGTAGACAAGCCCCGAGCTGTGCTTTATAGAACAGTTTCCACTACAGTTTCACATAAATGTCTCTTGAATTGGACCTGAAGACTACATTTTGTTTCCAAATTTCTCTTTGCACAAAAAAAAGAAGCTCAAACTCAATGATCTTCAGTTCTAAAGTCTTGCCTGGATTTAGATCTAGTTGGCTGAATGGTACAATGAATTTAAATAGCTGACTGAGTCGCTTCACGACTCAATTGTTTGACTGTGTTGTGCAGAACCAGAGAAACATCCAAAGCATGGAGGACACCGGCTCTTGAGGTCTGATACTGGACATCACTTCTTTTTCCTACAATAATCTTACTATCCACATCCAGGAGTTTTCTATTCCCTGCTGTTGACGAGCATCTCCACAGCATGATGCTGCCAATACCATGGTTTTTAGGAGGGTGTTCAGAGTGAAGTGCATCTTTGCAGAGGTCAAAAAGTTGGATTTTTGTCTTATCTGACCAAAACACATTTATCTATTTTCAGTTTAGCTACAGTCTGTCTATTTCTGGGTGGCAGACTGAACAGTGATCTATAAGAAGCTCAGAGCTTGGGAAATACAAGCTCCATGTTTACCTTAAAGTTTAAACATGGATATGCACTATTTACCAATGAGGTGACTTCTGGGGGAAATTGGTTGCACTGGATTTTATTTATCGGTATAACACTAAAGTGTGTTGAATACGAATGCAATCAAAAATTTCAGATTTTTATTATGACAAAATGGAAAATTCAATGCTTTTCTTTGTACTTTTTTTCCACAGTTTTATGTTTAACCATCATATAAATGAAAAAAAAAAATACATTCACATTTGTGTTTGCAACATGATGTGGTTTGTAAAAGTTCAAAAGGTTTTAAAAAATGTGGAGGGTATATGAAAAATAGCAGAAAGGCAGCAGGGATTAGCTGCTGAATGTCCATAGCTGGACATTCAGCAGCTATGGAAGCTATGGAATAGAAAAAAAAAAGGTTTAATGAAACAAAAAGATGGGGAGATAGGAGCTTCACAAGGTTAAAGCTTAGAACTTGGTTCTTGTTATCCCAGTGGAAAGGTTGTGCAGAGTTTAAACCTGTAATGTGAACAGTATTGGGATATATGACTGGGAAAACACAGCTTTCTGAATTGCGACCCAAAATTTGACCTCAGTCAGTCGTGCATTTTAATATTGCATTTTAATATTGCATTTTAATATCGCATTTTAATATCGCGATTACACCATGTTGTAGGTATTGGTGGCACTGTTCTTAGATGGTTCCGGTCTTACCTGGAGGACAGAACATTTTCAGTGAATATTAGTGACTCTGAATCATCTGCTGCTTCAATGCCATATGGTGTCCTGCAGGGCTCAATTCTGGGCCCACTGCTTTTCTCTCTGTATTTACTGCCTCTGGGTTCTATCTTCAGGAAACATGGGATTTCATTTCATTGTTATGCTGACGATTGCCAGATTTATTTGCCCCTGAAGCAGAAAGATGTCCATTCCATCAAACATCTCCTGGCATGTCTAGGTGATATTAAAGCTTGGTTGGCCTTGAACTTTTTAAATTTTAATTAAAATAAAACAGAGGTGATGGCGTTTGGACCCAGTGGCTCCTGTGAGTCCTCCTCTGTTGACCTGAGACCCTTGGAAGTTTATTTTAAACCTGTTATTACAGATCTTGGTTTTAAGTTGGACAGTGATTTCAAATTGGACAGTCAAATCAGAGCCGTGGTTAAGTCCAGCTTTTATCATTTAAGGCAATTGGCGTCAGTGAAATCTTTTCTTTCCAGGCAGCATTTTGAAACAGTGATCCACGCTTTTATTTCAACCCGATTGGATTACTGTAACTCACTTTATCTGAGAGTCAGTCAGTCGCCGCTCTCACGTCTGCAGCTAGTACAGAATGCTGCTGCACGACTTTTGACAGGAACTCGAAAGAGAGAGCATGTGACCTCTGTCCTGGCCTCACTTCACTGGCTGCCTGTATATTTTAGGATTCATTTTAATATTCTTATGTTTGTTTTTAAATCACTGCATAATCTTGCCCCGGCTTACCTCACTGAGCTTCTTCACCCCATATACCCTATCGGTATCTCAGGTCCGCAGATCAGCTGCTCCTGGAGGTACCGAGATCAAGAAGGAAGCTCAGAGGGGACAGGGCTTTCTCTATCATGGGCCCCAAGTTATGGGGCCCATGATAACTTGCCTTTGCAGGTTAGAGAGGCCCCTTCACTGTCCACTTTTAAAGCTCGTCTTAAAACCCATCTATTTTACTTGGCTTTCAACTCCAGTGGGATCTAGTTTTAAGTTGTATGTTGGTTGGTTTGTTTTTAAACAGTAAGAATTTTTATTTATTTATTTATTTATTTATTTATTGTTATGTTGTGTTTTAATGTACAGCACTTTGCATCAGCTGTGGTTGTTTTAAGGTGCTTTATAAATAAAGTTGGTACGGTGTGGTGCAGCTGCATCGGCCTTTAGCTGCTCCTCCAATCAGTCGAGAACGCTAACACCAACGTCCTCTCAGTCATATTTTCCCAATTCAGGATTTCTTTGTGATAATTAAAATCATAGACACAGATCAGGCAGGTTTAGAAAAAATATGTATCTGCTGAAGCTCAATGCAGAAAGAAAAGAAAATCTCCACCTGATGTACCTCTGGTTTCTGTAAGGGAGCTTTACGATGATTGACAACTTGGCCTTGGCTCCCTGGCCAGTCAGGGGAGGCGTGGGACTGTGGAGCGTGTGAGTGAGGAGGTTAACCCCTGGTGTCGAAGACAGCTGTGGAGTTTTTTTTGGCCGAGTGGCGGCTGCACGCTATAAATTCTTTCTAAAGAGGGTTTACTTCTGATTTTAATGGGTGCTGTAAATTTATTGCACGCTAGTACTGGAGAACACGAAGAGGGATTATATTTAGAAGGCCTCTCTCTTTCTTCACCCTCTTCTTTCTATAGCCATTCTATTCTTCCTGCAAGAACTTGCAATAGCTTACAATGGTGAAGTGGAAGAAAAATAACACTCCATCATTAAAAAGAGCAGCATTAAGCAAAGTCAAATTTTTGTGTTGGAAGGTAATTACTTCATCAAAAGCATAACTGCAGTGTTGCTTTGATTCTTTCATGCATGTTTCAGAAATCCGTTGATCTTATGTGACAACCAGTCAGCTATGAAAAACGCCTGGATGGACATTAGCTCCTCCTCGGAGCTGTAGTATCCAAGCTTCTGAATGTCCGCCTCACAAAGCAGCATCTCCCTCACTCAGCTCCTTCAGACTAGCCAGCAGCAATTAGCAAACATCTGGTGGAATTACACATCTGCTGAGCTCATTATAAGAGCTGCTTCTTTGTACAATGCTGGTACATAACAACTGAAGATAACAGTTTCTTGACTGCTATAAAATAGTACTATGTTCCGGAAAAACATGTAGTGCTGCCCATTTAATGGTTCAAAAGCAGTAATAGCCCACAGTGCCTGAAAAACCCACAGCTCAGGTGAAATCTGTTGACAGGACAACCAGTTTATACAAGTGGGGGAAAAAATGCTTTGCTCATTTCACACTTGTATTTTGCTTTTTAGTGTGACATTCCTTTACTTTAATTGCTTTGTCTGCAGGTTTTGTTTGCATTGAATCAGACGCTGTTGCAGCATGAGGGTGTCCGAGCGGGCAGCTTGCAAGGATCCTACACCACGGAAGATCTCATCACACACTACAACTGTGGAGATCTTAACTCTATCATCTTCAACCATGACACCTCACAGGTTTGTTGCATCACTCTGGAGCTAATTTATCAAGATAAAGTGCAGTGTGCTGCTTGTTCTTGATTTCAGTTGTTCTGCAGAACAACCAAAACTGTTTAAATCTTCTGGGTTTTCTGGAGTTTCACCATAAAGCATAAAAATTCCACCTTTTAAACACAATACAAATGATCTGATGCCACTACGTTATCTTTCCTATACATACAAAACTAGATATTATCTTCCACATTTTGCCACTTACAAAGCTGTAAGTTGTCCAACAGCAACATGCTCCAACAAAACCTTTCCTTTAAATGTGTAAAGGTTCTGGCACTGTATTCTGTCAGATAGCAAAGTGCTTTAATGCTAGGACTGAAGTGGACTGCAGCTCTGATAACAGCTCACCCAGAAGCCAAGAAGAAGTCATTATAACATTCATCATCAGTAAACCTATAAATTAGTTTAATTTTCTGCAGATGCTTGGCAAAGCTTGTTTAGTTTTATGCACTGAGGCAGTGTTTCCACCAAGTTTAACATCAGCAAAGACTTTTGTTGAAATGTTGCATGCCGCTGTTAATCAGCTCTTGAGTGCTTCAGCTTTGGAATCTGATTTAGTGCAAAACTTAAAGATCGTTTCTGTACTTTGTGCTCCATTCTTTTCTGTTTTAAAACGCATGTAATTATTTTCATACCCCCTTCACTACATAAAATAATGGACTCTGGCCTGCAGACTGCCTACAGAGTGTAGTTTTGTCAGTAATTCAAATAATAATAATAATAGTGATATAATTCAACTATTTTAAAATGGTTCAACAAAGGATGTGAGTTTTGTTTGTATAAATTGTCCATAGTTATCTACTTAAAACTAGAGTTTAGTAAAAGGATTCTGTTTTCCTGTTTACAGATGCAGCTCAGGCAGCCTTACAAAACTATACTTTGCGATGTTTTGAGCCATCGATATCAGATTACGAGTTCTTAACCTGAACAGTAAGTGTTCTCTATATGACGAGCACCAGCTATTTTTAGCCTTAAAGCATCTCAGTGTTACAAAACACAAATCTGTCAAGACTCTGGATTTAAGTTGGCATAAATCTCTTCCCTGCTCCTCTGCCATTACATAATCATCACCTCAAACATTTAGGCTTACCCATCCGTTCCACAAATCTGCAAAACTGCCACATTAATCCTACTCAACCTCGGGTTACTTGATAGTCTGACACTTTAATAGCTCTGAATGTAACTAAAAACTCATCATCTCACCTCTCGCTGACACTGACTCAGCTCCTTTGCTGAAAGCTACCATCACCATTTCCTTAGAGCTGTCAAAAGGCTATTCAGCCCATAACGTATGTACATAAATGCTAAACGTCCACATGCTAGAGCCGTGCCGGTTATACAAAAAGGCCGTTTTGTAGGACTGACTTGTCAATGTCCCTCACAGACCCTAAAGTTCCAGGCCACACATCATGCAACCTCAACTCAAAAGTTTACATACAGACTCTTAATCATTTACACAGTAGAGACACATAAGGTGTGCACACCATGCCTCTATTCTCATGCCAAATTACAATAAACACGCATATTTTTATTATTCCCGTCTCTCCTGCTCACGTTATGCTCATCCAGCTCTTTCACTGAGGAGACCATTAAGAGAATATTAGCCTTTAGTTTCACCTGCAGACATAGCTTCAGCTGTATCCATTAGTATATGGCAGCAGTTTGCCCCTGCTCCATGTGTCATAATAAAATACACCAACATTCACGAGCATTTGGTTAAGCAATCAGATACCCGACTGCAGAGAACAGTTGTAGCATGGTGATCTACGACAGGTTTGGGCCTCTGGACTTACCATGCCGTTTTTTAAAACAGATCGGTCCAGAGGCCTCCAACAACCATAATACTCTCTCCAAACTCCGATTCAACTTAAAAGAGAGAAGTTGATGCTGAACTGCGGTCCACTGTTAAGCAAATGCACTACAACATCTGACATCTACTAATAAATTATATTATGGCAGAAGAAATGTTGAAGGGCAGAAATATGAAAGCGAGTATATCACTATTTTTTTTATTTCTTTCCGATTTGTGTTTGGCTTGGTAGCATACAAAAATTCTAATCATTTGTGTCTGGAGTTGAGAAACGCATAAAAAACCCCATCAAAGTATAAAAGCAGCTGAGAGTTGTCCAAGTGTGATGACATTACAAATGAAACATCAAACTCTGGCATCAACGCACAATAAAATGCTCCCCCAAGAAAAAGAAAGTAGCATTAGTAAAGTCTACAAAAGGAAGGCGAGTTCATGGATGACTATTTATGCAATTTTTCAGTGATTAGGAGGCAGACAGGAGAAATATTTTAAGGGCAATAGCTCAGAGACATAGCAATCTGGCACAATACCCAGGGTTTTAAAAGTGTGACAAACCCAGTGTGCCTGTCATTTGCCACAGTGGAGAGTGACCACATGAGAAATGTTGCTTCAAAAAGCAGAAACTGCATTGCAATGTTCGCTCTAATTTTGACTTTCATGGTTAAACGAGAGGCAGTGCTTAGCGGGAGTTAGGAGTCCCTGGAGTCACTATTGTGGTGACAAGGTTGAGCAGCACAGTGCTGACCATTATGTCTAATTGTAAATCCATTCATCACTATCATATAAGTTGTTAGAAAAACGTAGCAGCTACCCTAACCCTAATGGAAGCAGAAGATAATTTCACTTTTCAACTTGTAATAAGTTCAGTCCTGAAGGTTCTCCCGAATACATTCAAACTGGAAATCCATCAACTCAGGTTTCTTATAACATTTTGTTTGGTATTTTAACTCATTTCAAGCTATTGCTGTGATTTAAAAAAACAAAAAAACAGTCAAAATTCTGAGAAACAATCTGAAACAATGTGATAAATGGCCTCTACTTCTGTAGTGCGATATCAAGTCTGAGGACTTCAAAGCATTTTCCACGACAATCAACAATTCACCCATTCACTCACTAACGGTGGAAAGCTACAAAGTAGCCACAGCTGCCCTGGGGGAGACTGATGTAAGTTGCCATTCATTCGGCACCACTGAGCCCTCTGACCACAATCGGCAGGGAAAGTGGATGAAACGATGATATGCTTGAAACAGGCAACCAGCTGGTTACAGGACAAACCCCTGAGACATCACAAATACCACTTTAATGGTGGGGCAACATGTTTAAGACCCACTATAATTTAATAAAGTGATCATTGGATGTCAACAGATATTTTACACTGTCAGAGGACAGATGCGAAGTGAAAACCACAGAATAACAATGTGTTTTACAATCAGCTAATACCTGCAGTCACCTTGATGTTGCAGTTGTCTTAATGTTCACCCACTTCTCGTGAGTTTTATTGCTTCAATAAGAAAAGAGCAGAAAACGTATACAAAAGGAGAACTGAATAGAAAATATTAGGAATAAAACCAAAGAAAAGACCTTAGGAATGAAGTAAACTGCTGTATAACAGGAAACAAAAAAAGAGGGGAGGTATAATTCCAATAGAAGGGGTTTTGGAGGGCTATATCACCGTTTCCCTACATTTCCTGTCTGGGTTGGAACATTGGACAGTAAATGATCTTTCACTGGATAACCTTCTGCATTCACTGCTGCAATCACACCATGAAAGAAAACATAATTTGTAGCCACAAAGCTCCCTTCATTCAGCCGAGTTAATACATCTTTTTGACATATTTCATGTCAGACCAAATTTAATTATATTTTTAAACATCGGGATATGTGGCCTTCTCTGAACCAGTTTCACCTCCCCCAATAAAACACAAGCAGGTGGAATTGATTTTATCTTCCTTATACATTAAAATATATTAAGCTATTTTTTCTTTTCTTTTTTTAAATGAAGTTCTACAAAGGCATGCAAAAAGATTTCAATAGTAGATCAACATAAAAATCAATAAAAACAAATTGCTGTATATTTTACAATTGAACAAAAAGCATCCGGGCCTTACGTAAAACAAAGGACTGGAACAGAAACAACTCAAAGGAGAGAGGGGAAATGAGTGAGACCCAAATTTTGACTTGATGCTCAAATACCTTGTGATAATAAATCCTTCCATATATTTACAAACCATTCAGTATGAAATATACACACACATTTAGCCACCATTTTCAGCCATTATTCAGTCCCTTGTCAACCTGTAACTCACTTGTTGACAGCAAAGCAATGCATGTTCTGCATGTGTCTCCTTGTCACTCTCTAATACAACCCAGATAAACACATCTGTTCAACACAGGACACAAACATTGATTCTCTCGCCAAACTCTCAGTCATTTCATTTCTTCCACAGCAGAACAGAAGACGGCAGAGTGAGTTTTCTCATGTGACCTCTTTATACTTGTTCACATTAACATGCATCTTTAGGGATTTCTTTTAAGAAGTCAGTATAGCGAGTATGCTCCCTGGATGCACAATTATAGTCGGTCAATCAGAAGTGATTTAGGTTACATTTGACCAAATTGTTTTTGCAGCACAAATATCAAGATACTAGCACCATGCTGCAGGACAAACTGGCAAGTTAACACTTACAGATTTTCACCAAGGTGGTGTGCTTTATTAAATAACAGTATTTTTATTTGGAAGAGTAGTAAATGAATAATTAAAGGTGAGGCCCTTTAGTGTATAAAAATCAGCCTAGAAAAATGTCAATAGAGTGAGGATTTTAAGTCATTGGGTAATGTAATGCCCCGGGTCAAAAGGCATGCACTAAGGCTGTCTGCGCCTCTCTTACAGCATCTGTGAGCATCTGATGCCGAAGGCATCTGTGATTTGTTTTGTGTTGCAGCAGGGATTTTATGTGATTAAATGTTAGATGAAGAGCTTAAGTTTAATTCAGCTAAATAATTTCAGTTGTGTCTTTTGCCGTGTTTATTTTTCTTTTACAGGGATTGTATGAAATTTGTTGGATTAGATGTGCTAATGAATAAATATCGGATGAAAAGAGGATTAAATAAGTAAATTGTGAGTGTCGTCATATTTTCCCACAAAAGTTAATAAAAACCCATGTTTGACTGTGAATGTGCTAATTATCCTCTTGCAGAGGTAGTTCAGCCATGGAAGATTATCAAGTAATTAAGAATATCCATTGAATTTATGAAAAAAAAAAAAAGTATGTGTTGAAAAAAATCTCTTCTTTTTAAGTCTACATTAAAGTTACGAGAATTATGAACTCCAAAGGAGAAGACGTCAGGGAAAGCCTCATCCATCTCTAGAAGGAGAAGGAGAAATTATTTAGTTTCAGCATTAGGAAAAGACAGGTTAGGTTAGGTTAGTTTAGGTTAATTTATTTTCATTATTTCAATACTCTGTGCTGTTGAATTAGACTGTACTAGCTCCTGCTACATTTTTACTAATTAAAGAAGTATATCAAATTGCTTATTTAATTTGCCATTATTTTGTCTACACAATTATTGTGTTGCTGCAATCTTGAGTTCTTCAACTGTAGTAAAATAGTCTTAGTGGATAGATCACAAATTTATCGGGGCATTTATGAGCCTTAAGCCGTTTAAACAACGCCTCTGAGTCACTAAAACATACTTGGATCAGAATCAAGAGCCAGTTGTAATTGGGGGAAAGTTGTTTTAATGAGTGTCATCTGTGAAACTGCAAGCCCAGCTGAGTCATGGAAAGAAGAGGGTTGGGACACTCAGTTTATCCACTCAAGTTTTCACAGATAAACCAGCTAAACAGATTATGTTTTAATCCAGAATAGGATAATACCCAAAAGGCAGGAAACACATTCTGTGTTCGAAGCTAGATTAAACAGAGTTTAATCATTGTTTTTTTTTTTTTTTTGTACTATTTCAGGTAGAATCAGAGAATATATCTTGAAAGGTTCATTGGAAACAAACATAACCTTATCTTTTTTTGCTTGTTTACTCAACTATATCCCAGAATACAACATATATGGGAAGGTTTTCGGGTCAAAGTCGCATTGTACGTCCTGGTAGCAGTGTCAGATTGAAATCCAATCACATTCACGACATAAACTAATTGCTGTAGTGCTTGTTTAGAACAATATCAAGACCCGTTTCCTCTCCGTACAGTTGCTTTGTTCAGTACCTTGGTGTGATTTTTGTATTAACATCCACACAATGAAACCTCATCGAGGGAGGAAACAAACCAGAGCTCATATTAAACGGACTAAATTTTCACACTAAAGTGTGAAAATGCCCTAAGGGATTCGTAATATGTTAAGTTTAAGATAGATTTTTAAAGTAAAGTCTTTCAACATCTTATTTTCTCACAGTCCCTTTCTCTTTTTCAGCTTCCTCACTTCATCAACAGCTCTCTGCCAGCACATGACCGTATGACCGCCATGCAGATCGACAACTACTTCCGTCAGGAGCTCATCTACAAACGCAATGAGCGAATGGCTCGACGCGTCTCTGCACTGCTGCAGAAGAATCCCAACCAGACTTTCTTTTTCGCTTTCGGAGCAGGTATAGCATGTCCTTATACAACATCTGGAGTTTGCATTAATGCCGATTGTTAATTGTCAAGTAATGGCCACATTAAAACTGATGTTCTGTAATTTGCTGGTTATGGGTTGCTCCTCTAGCAGCCAAACTCACAAAGCCATAATTGCACCAAGACCTGTCAGACTCTCTTTTTGCATTCAGTGACGTCTTTCCAAGCACATTGTTTTGCAGTTAGGAGGGTGTGTTTGCATGTAATTGTGAAGAATCGACAGGAGGTTTACTGTGGTCTGGAACAATTTCGGTTAGTGTTGCTGTCTAGTCATGTTTAACAAATTTCCCGTTATTTGTAATTTCAAGTAAAACTGGAGAAAATGCAGAGTGTTCAATTGGTCCCAGGTCTTTGGCATGCAAAGCTGATGTTCAGAAATTCAAAAGTACGTGGACACACGCTTGCACACAGAAGTCCTGTTTACAACCATCTCCCACCTTAGAAATGAAGACACCATTAGCTTGTTTGTTTCAATTAGCATTCCTAGCAAATGCTGGTTAGGAAAGTATGTGTGTTTATGTGAATCAATAGGTAAACAGGTGGTGTTCCTGTTTACTGTCGAACTGTGCATCTCTGTTTTCGATTCTGTTAAAGGGTAGCACTTCCTCTGGGCCGTGCAGACATGGGTGTACCAACATGTCAGTGCATACAGTGTGTGCCACAGCGTATTATTACCGCAGAATGCCTGGTTCCTTCCTTTGGGTTTGTTGCTCCCAGTTCTTTTTGTGATTTTTGGACTGTTGCACGATCCAGCTGCTAAGTGTGTGTCGTCACAGACGTAACTAAACACTTCAAGTACGCATTAGGCTTGTACTTTGGGTGTAACAGGAGGATGGATGGAAGTAATATCACATAAATGTGCGTTATGTGAATAAATAAAGAAACGCACTATATTTATGAAACAACTAATTGTCAATTGGTAGTCTGGAGACTGATTTAGTTTATAACTAAAAGGTCTTTGAAACTTAGGGTTAAGAAATATAGAGTGAATCTGAAGTATTTTGCAAGTTATTAAAATGAATTATTTGAAATGAAAGTGATACTGGTTTGGGTGGAATGTGACTGGATGAATTACAAATGAAACAAATGTAGTTATTTTGTGTTTCAGATAAAGCTAGGCCCAAAACCATTCATTCTTCTGGCAGATTTAAACTTGAAATGGTTTTTGTTCTTCCAAGAAGGTTGTTTCTAATAATGCGAGTAGATAGCGGGGAAATCAGGGAGAAGTGACGAGAGGAATAGGCAAGTAATGACTGACAATGAAGTGCTTAAATACTAGGAGGTAGAACACTGGAACAAAGAAACTGGGCTGATTGCTGACGGGTTGCAGGTGTGATTGACGGAAGCGAAGCAGACAGAGTGAGACAGAAATGGCACAGGGAGGAGAGGGAGAATATACGGGGGATCATGAAACGATTCTAACACTAAAGAATAACTACACTGAAGAAACAAAGAAACTGGCGTAGCAAAAATAACTATAAAAACTAGAAACACTAAGAAGTACTGAACTTAAAGAAAACAGGAACAAGATCTAACTAAAATATAAAAAAGTAACACAAAATAAATAATAATAAACTATTATGAAATCAAGTTACCAAAACAACTCAACAAACCAGGAACCAACATAGGAAACATAAAATGAAACTAGAAAGATGTAACCCAAAGTGAACCAAAAACTAGTCTAAAATAAAAGTTCCATTTTTATTTTAGACTAGACTTGTTTTTTCTAAGAAGTGTCCTTCTTTCATGCATGATTCCTACAAAATGTGGCTTAAATTAAAGCTGAGAAAATTGCTGATGTTTTGATATGTAAATATGTAAATTCCTGGGATATTAATCTATAAATAGTTTGTTTTTTTTGTCAAGAAATTGCAAGCGAGGACTAAGAAAATGTCTCTTTTATGCTGGTAGGTTTAATTTTACATAATTGCTTTTATTAAAATTAGTTTGTTAAAATTTAACAAGCCACAGTCCCTATACTTTATGTAAATATTTCATCCTATTTGATGATTGTTATGAATATCACCATATTCTACAAACAAGGCAATTAGTCCAGTTTTTGTCATTTATTAGAGGGTTTAAAAATGACAGTGGCTGCAGTGCGCCACTCCAAAAAGAAAAAAAAAACTGATGAGCAGGTGTTAACTTTAAACCACTTATATTCTGCTTTTCTTCGTTCTCTGTGTTGGCTTTACTCTACACGCAGACCTGTTGCCACGGCAACACCTCCGCTAACCCGCAGAGCAGGGGATAATATATTGACCAGAATGCCCTGCACTACAGTTAGCTTTCTGCTTTTGGAGCGATCTCCGGTCCTCTTGCATTCACAAACCGCGCATGAGTTCACTTCAGCCGAAATGAGACCAGAGTTTGCTTTTTTTTTTTTTTGGTCCGCATCAGAGTCGATTGCACATTCATACTTCCCCAGATGAACCAGACCTTCTGGACAAGTGAACTGGAGTTCGATTAAAGCAGACTCTACATGGCTGGTGTGAATTCACCCTAAGATTCAGACCCTTCCACAGATTTACTGTCAGATTAATCAGAAAATAATATTTTAATGAATTCTGTTTAAATCTAAATAACGTTGAACTTTACCAAGTTCCTTTAGGTTTTTGTCGTTTCCCTTGCTTCTTTTTTTTTTGTATGTTTGTCGTTAGGTTGAATAACATCAAAAATGATTGTTTGGGTCTTCAGATGACAACATTTTCACATTACCAGTTCGACTCTTGCATATTGTGCGTGTTTTAAACAGTTCAGTAAGTTTTCGGTTAAAAGTTTTCTTCCTCAGCAAAGCCCTAGACTTTGAGACGTTTTCCATTTTGAGCGCACTGGAAAACTACAGTGCCTCCAGCCGCATGCTTTAGAGGTGAACGTGTGTGTTGGGTCGCCTGCAGGTTGCAGGCACTACATGCGACAAGACTGACAGCTAGTGTGAAGTGATAGGAACCATTACATTACGCTACGCCTGCTGAGTGAGCTCACACACGTGTGCTTACACACATGCAAACAAAGCGGTACATTCAAAGGTGTAAAACACAGTGCTGCTCACATTTGAGTGTGTATTTCCTGATATGCACAGTTGCTCTAATATCCATGTAACAACGTGAAATTTGTGTTTGACTTATAACAGTTGGGGGAAAACAATCTGATTAATGTAATTTGAGGAAATGCTTACTAATGAGTTTATGTGATATTACGACATCATGTGACAAAAAGATATTCAAATATAAGCAAATAATTTATCACATAAAACCTTTACACATCTACAGAAATCAAAGCTACAAGTACTGCAAAAAAAAAAAAAAAAAAAATAGAGTTTAAATTCCACATCTGACCACATTTTATAACTCTTGGAAAATGAAACTTGTTAAAAACAACGAAAAGCAAGTTGTTTTCAACAAGTTTCAAGTTTTAAGTCAAAACAGATAAAAATCCTCAGAAATCTCTCCCACATTTGAATCACAAATCACTTCCTCTCTCTAACGTCTCTTTTCTTCCAGTTCAGATCGCTGACACACATCTTTATGGTCTTGTAAATGTCCCTACTGGTCCCAGTTTCCCACTGGCCATGGCGAGCAGTGAAATTGTATCATCCAGTGATGCCAGTTTGTATTATGTGACAACCCCGACTTCCTAGAATCTGGCCTCTCCTTCGACATTTTTGGACCTTGTTCTTAGAGCAGCGATGGTTGCCGTTATATTTTAAACGCCTTTCCTCTAATAATTTCACAACAGAGAACATTCTAAGTAACAAAGGGATATAAAGATGTGAGGCTTTGGGAGGGTTAAGGTTATCCAGACTTTAAAATAAATAGAGCCGAGGGAGACGGATAACAGGCGAAGAATAATGGTGATCATATAAAATTAAATCTTTATAGTAGGATCTCGGATCACGTTAGATGGAATGTGTGTTTACCTCAGAACAAAGCTTTATAGGGAGCTTTATGGCTGACTTTAAAATAGTCATAATATGGATATTTTTTATTGTAGATGTGTTTCCAGGTGTGGACTTCCAAGTTTCTGGTTACTACTTTGTTTTTCAGTACATTTCTGCATTACGTCCATATTGAATGGGCCGTGTATTGGCGGTCGCTTTCAGCCACTAACTTTACAAGATGGAGAGCTGAAGAAAAACAGGTATTTTAAAAATACAGATTTCAGGTCAAAGTTCTGAAAGTTACCAAGCTGTAGCAGCTCGAATGGAGGAAATTTTTCTATAACTACTAAAGATATATACCACGTCCATGAAGTGATTCAAGCAGATACAACTCTTCTCAGCACCTTGCATTCTGCTCTTTCTTGTACTTTGGAGAAATCTACATTTTCTTCTTAGGTTAGAGCTTAACACAATATGCATGGTTTTGTTGTAGAGGTCATTTCACCTATATGTTCAACAATATTAATAACTGAAATAAAAACACTACAAACATCATCAAAGTCTATTTGACTCCATTCAGAAGACAGCAATCCTTTGAAGAACTTTGCATAATGTGTGTTGCAAAAACATTTAATATTCCTTTGGGATCAACACAGTTTTTTTTTTTTTTTTTTGAATTTCCGATTCAGACTAACTTTATTTTGGTAAATTTGACAACATTACACAAAATGTAGACGAAAATAAATACTACTTAAACCAATAATTTATCAGAAAAAGAACGAAAAACATCCACTGTCCATATACATACATAATACACACATTTATATTTAAATACATACTCACATTACATATATACATGGTTACATAATGCATATAAACGTTTACATAAAAACTTAAGCTTTATAATAGCTTTATAACTTTACATTTTAAGGCTCTTTCAAAGCCCACCAAAAAAATCTTTGAGATCATTTCACGGTTTCACACCGGTAACTGAAACACATTTAAACCGTACTTTACTTTTCTCTTTAGCATATTCAAATGTTAACAAGCCTCAGAAATTATATTTCTCTTTCTTAACTTAAATAATTTCTGAAATCCAAAAGGAAGACTTTTGTTCTATGCTTTATTATGCATTATTTCAAGCATTTTTATTTGTACAATATCTTTTAGTTTTAACATATTACTTAGAAACCATATATTAGTTGGTCCATAATATCTCATTGTATTAGTAAGCCTAATAGCATATTTGTATGTAAATATTTATTTTATTTCAATTTCTCCATATTTCTGAACAATATGGCAAATAATGCATAACCGAGGACTAGTATATAATATTTTAGACAATCCTGCAATCAGTGTTGTGGTACTCGAAGTTGGTCTTGGTCTTAAGACCGGTCTTAAGACCATTTTTTGATGGTCTCGGTCTCGTCTCGGACTCGACCGCATTTGGTCTCGGTCTTGTCTCGGTCTCGGGCGCTGAGGACTCGGCATTTTATTTCAAGACCAGTCAAGACCGCAACTGTGAAAATATCACTAAACGTGCAGCATACTGTCCACTTCATTTGTTAACATCTTTGTTTTCAGTGGATGCAAAACGCACCGATTAAAATCCAAGCAACTACTATTTCTGTTACTTCCCCCTCCCCTCCCCACCTTTTACTCTCCCTCCCCTCCCCACCTTTTACTCTCCCTCCGCCTCCCCTCCCCACTTTCCACGCGCGCAGCGCTCCAGGACATGCGCAGTGGTTTCCTCTCAGCGGCAGAAAATGTTTGTCTAATCGTCAGTAATATAATAGCGCTGCATAAACAGTAAGAAATCCGATGGCCACAGCTAACTCAGCAGCGCTTCGCTTTCACAGACGGTGGGGACAACGTCTAACTTTTTTCATCACTTAGAAAAGTAGCTCAAAGAAGGTAAGCTCCGTTAACGTGATGTTAGCAAAGCTAGCTGTACAGAGACACATAAGCATTGTGATGAAAAATGTTATCACTCACTGTGCTGAATTATTGTGCGGAGGTGTTGACTGACTTGTCGCATTATGAGACAACGCTATGTCCAAAAGTCTGCAATATAGTGATGTGACATTCAGAAACAGTCGATTCTTCTCCACGGCTCTTTACTTATTAGATAGGACTGGAGTGTCACTGAGAGCCGTTGTTCTATCAGATAGCCATACGCTGTCAGGATAGCATACATGCATTAAGCATTAAGAAATCCGACTGTCAGAGGAGTTGTCAGTCCACCATATGCAGCAAGTTATGATGAACATAAGTCATTAAATTGTTTTCAATGATAACTATATAGACATGTGTTGTCATGATTTCAAAGTGTATTTAAAGCAGGGTCTGGCTGCAGCTGGAGTCAGCTACAACACACTGACTGACCTGACAGAACACCCGTTCTTTGTTCTTGTAATGCTCTGTGTACACTGCATTATTATTTTATTTTATTATGTACGTTAATATTTAAATTAACAAATAACTAAAACACAAGAACGAAAGAGCACGCAGAACATGCACATTGCTCTTTGATTGTTTTTGTTCAAAGTGGCAGCTGTAATGTCTGCCATGGTGTCAGACTACCAGGCTTCATGTACTAGGATAGAGAGTGAGAACAGTCACGATGAGCGCCTTCTGTTTGGTTACTTCTTGCTTGTTGCTCCTTGGTCAGTGTTCATAGTTGAGCGTTATTTACCGTCAGGGCATTGCCTCAATTGCTATGTTTAATGGTGCAGACAGTGGTGGTTTCTTATATGAGCAATATGGGCAAATGCCCAGGGCGTTATGTTTTTAGGGATGGCACGAGACCATCACACTTTTTAGCACATAAATGGAATATTTAATATTGGTAAAATGTATTAAGTATTTAATATCTAGGTGTTTTATGGTAATATGGATCTTTCAGATTATTTTGAGAAGCAATTTCGATCATATTTTACATTTTATTGTGTCATGTAGCGCGGGCCGCTGGTCTTGGTCTTGACTCGGTCTCGACTCCCCTCGGTCTTGGTCTTGACTTGGTCTCAGACCCTAAAAGTCTTGGTCTTGTCTCGGTCTCGATACACTCTGGTCTTGGTCTTGTCTTGGTCTCGGGTTAGGTGGTCTTGAACACAACACTGCCTGCAATAGTTTTAGTTGGTAATTTTGAATTTCAATTTAAGAGGAAATAGTGTTGAGAGTGCGGTGCACTTTTAGTTTTGCTACATTGTGGTTCGCTGTAACCCAAGCCACAAATGAAATAGTTATTGTTTTCAGGTCAAGTTAATTGGCCCAAAATCAAGTGAGCACATATTTATATTAGAGCATTTATCAATGTCTGTCAGTGAAAAACAGTCAAAGATTTTTATAGAGCTCAGTTGCTTTATATGAGTTTGTGCTCAACATAAAACATCAGTTAATGGCGAATAAACTCAAAGCTTAACACTAATTTTCTAATAAGCCAAATTAAAGGAAAGGAACCCCTACTTTTGCAAAAAATAAAAAAAATAAAAAATAATGAGCAGTTACTGAGTTCAAGCTATTAACAGCAACAGTGATTAATGCAGAAATTCTGCCTCTTTCCTTTGGGCTGTTTTGCTCCCGAAGCTTTTTGTGGGTTTTGGACCGGAGTTGTGTTACTCCATCCAGCAGCTAATTTTGTGTTCTGATTAAACTTCACATTCTAAGTATGCCTGCGCTATGTGCTTTGCTTGTGATGGTGGAATAAATATATTAAGTAAAATTTGTGAATCTGTGGGCATTCTTACCAGTGAGGGTGTTATAAAATGTGTTTTGAGACAAAAATGTGACAAAAAACTTTGAAGATTTATTTTTACAAAAGAGATCAATTAAACATGACTTTTCAATATAAGACACGAAAGAAAGAAAGCCCTAAAGTGACATATTTTCAACTTTTTTTTAATTCTGACTCAAATAGCTCTGCATTCTTTACGCAGCATACAAAAGCTTCATGTCTCATTGTTATGCATGTTCAAAAGGTGCTGTTTTCATGCTTTTAGAGAAGGTGTTGAAGTTGGAGTTTTGTGAGTAATTGTAGCCGGATATAAAATTAATTTGTTTCATTTCAGGATTTTTGATTTTTGTCAGTCTTTCATGTCATCTTTTGAGCGTCTCGATCAAACTCTGATTTTCTTTTTTCCTTTTTCAACTTTGGCTGTTTTTTTTCCACAAATTTACAAACATTGATTTTAACAGATGGAACAGTGTTCTTTCTGCCAATATCTAGGAAATTACAAAAAAACACTAAAAATAAATGGGAGTTTAAGGCTTTTTGTTACTTGCAGCTTATTATAGTAGCACACTTTGTTCCCATTTGTTTTGCTGAATGTGTGGAAAACGACAAGCAATGTTGAATTGTATTTTAGACCCAACCAGGCGATTCCTTAAAAAGTTGTTAGCTTAAAACTGGATATGCAGCAAATTATGGTACAGTATACAACCAGAATGCGTTGTTTTGATGATGTCCAATTCATTCAAAGTTGGTGCATTTCATGTCTAGATAAACAGCTTTCTTCTTACTTATAAATTGCTTGTAAAATTAGTTTGCAAGTTGAATTTTTATTCTAATCTACAGAATAAAAAAAATGTACAATATATAAATGTGTCTAAGAAATGTTGAAAGGGCTTTGGTTTCACTTCGGTGTCATTATTAAATGGAAAGGGACAATTTGGAAGTCAATAGCCACTTTTGGTTCATTTAAAAAAAATTGAGTTACTTGACGCAGGATCTGGCAGCACATCTTCTACTAGTAAAGGCGGTGCAGAATGGAAAACTCTGGGTAACATGCAGCTTTTGAGGAAAGGAAAAAGCCAAGACACACTGGCAACAAACATGACAATGATGTAGGACGTTGGTGTCCCGGTCCAGTCCTTATGGGCCGGTGTCCTGCCAGTTTTAGACGCGTCTCTGCTCCAACGAAGCTGGTTCAGAGGGTTCAACTACCTTGTTAGAATGCCAGAGTTCTGCTAGGCTTGCTAATGAACTATCATTTGTTTCAGGTTTCTTGAATCAAACTTAAACATGCAGGATTCTGGCCTTTAAAGACTAACTTTGGACACCACTGATATAGGAACCACTCAAAGGTCTTTACGCTAGAGTAACAGTCGCCCAATTCCACTCATTCACACACCAATAAGCAGAACAGTGGGAGGAGAAATCTGGAATCAAAACCCCAATTTTCAGATTGCAAGACTCCTCTTACTAAGCCACATTGACAGCAACATACCAGAAGTCTCTCTTGGGGTGAAATTTTATGAACTACTTGGCCTTTTGTCAACGACTTTAATTCATTACACACAAAATCCGCTTGTAATTTTATATAAAGTTCTATCACAAGCAACCATTCACTACCAAGGCAAATTGCAGCCAACCATCACAGTACTTTTATTCACCGATATGGAGCAGCCTGAAAATCTTCTTGAATATTGTCTAGTTAGAATATCGCTATGCATTTACCAAGCTGATCTTAATCAGACATTTATTTAAGCTTTTCCATGCTCCTCCTCTGTTTATTGGCCTTTGTCTCCTCCAAGTCTCTAAGTGCTGCACAGCACTCCAAGTCCAAACGCTGTGGTCACCACTGTTCACTCTTAGGATCATGTAATGGGGGCTAATCGGGATAATCCGCTACAGCATGACGAAGCGTTCAAAACCCCAAATAAATGTTCCTCCTGGACAAACCGTCACAACATTACCACATAATAACAGTTAAATCTGTAGCTCAATGAGCACTTTTCTCTGTTCATTATATGTCTGTGTGTTCTCAGTTCATTGGATCACAAAAACAAAACAAAACAAAAAAAATACTAATAATCTGTAATCTTACCCAAACGCACATGTGAATTATCTGTGCTAAAGAGTGGAGCACTTCAAGGGCAAACGTTGTGTTGTTGCAGTTCCACGATGTTCTTCATCGGGTTTTCATTTGCCACTTCCCTGGCTGCTGCAGCCCGTCCTTATTGAAAACATCCCCTGGAATTTCCTGACGGTGCACTTACACACAAGTGGCCGAGTACGTTGCAGACGAAAAGAAAAAGTCATATGATCCGCAGATATTTATCGCCAGAATAGTAGTAGCAACTGTCAAAAGTGTAGCCCTTTTTGTTTGGAAGTCTGGGATTTTAGAGTTATTCTCTCTCTCTCTTTTTTTTATTTTTTATTTTCCAGCCAATGATAGTAAATTGTACAGACAGCATGGGTCCATGTGTTTTAGGTCCCTTTGTGGCATTGTGGTGTCGAGGTGATGAGTTGGGGAGAGAGCCTGCCTGCAGAGCATGTCACTCTCTGACTCTTCCCCTCTCAGACCATATTTGCCTTTTCAGCCCTTTTCCGCATCTGTTTGTCTGCCGTTGTGTCTCAGCCTTGACTTCAGTCTGTCTGCAGCAAAACTCGGCTTTCTGCTCGTCTATCAGTGTCTGTCTCATGTCTGCTTTCTTAATCCTTCACATCTGTGTCTAAAGATGTCACCATCCCCTTATCTTGTCCACCTCTGTCTTGACTTCATGTAGTCTTAACTTTCACATAGCTGGTGGTCAGGCAGTGCAAATTATTGTAGTGATTTTCTTATTACAGTTTGGTCCCAACACATATGCTGAACGAATATAAACACAACATTTTTGTTCCCATTTTTTGCGAGCACAAAATAGCAATTTCTCCCAAATATTGTTCACACATCTGTCTAAATCTGTGATGGTGAGCTGCAGCTTAAAGCTCAGTGACTTCATTTCTTAAGTGATGTGTTTGGAATGTGAATCTTTTGAACAAATTGGTTTGGACATGTGGTCAAGGTGTGACACTCGTGTTTTCCATCAACATGTTCTGCTCTCTTTGAAGTAGTGTGCTGGAAAAGATTGGCGGAAATAGCAAACTTAAAAAAAAATGAAATATAAAACACTTTCCAAGGCTTTTTACGTGAAAAAAGGAAATGCCTTTTGGGAATAAAACGTGATATTACAAGTTCTGGCAGACACACGCATGACAAGTCTCCTACTTTTGTCTTCCTTAGGGGGCGACATCTGGATGTGTTCTTTGGTTTCCAAAAAAACTAGATATGCATGTTAAATAACTCCGTATCAGAAACTTGAGGGAAGCCTTGAATTGCTTTAAGACAATAAAGTATCGTGATTTGTGATTGCATCATCAGTATATTATGCACACTGGGCTGTCGGGAGATCTAGTGTTTCTCTAAACACCAACATGTTTTAAGGAATTTTGTCAGAATGACTGCGCTGCACTTTTGTATTAATGGAGAAACAACTTACCGTTATCTGCCGTCATTCATGGCCATGCTAACTAGTGTTAGCATTCACGACAGAATCTCATATAGAGAACTACCAGGAGTCTAGCAGAAAGCAAGAGGTAGGGTGAATGCAGTGCATATAAGGAGTAATTGACAGCACTAACACAATCCTCCTAGCTCTCATAGTTTTTTTTCTGACTGAGCGGTGTATTTCCTGCAGATAGTTAGCGAGGAGGCAGAGGAGTTTGATCTATTCACAGATTCTCATCTTATTCTGACTAAACTGCAGGTTGAAGAATAGTGTTTGGAAATAGCCCATGATTTAAAATTTGCAAATAAAATCTAGAACTTTGGATTCATTTGTAATGTGTGCCTTTTTATTCTGATGACCGAAAATACATTTTAGTGGCATTTCCCAAGTCTTCCAATTGCTAGACAGATTCCTCTTGTGTTCACTTCAAACCAGCAGATCCCAGCTCAAACATAAGTTGCCGCCTCCGCTGCGTTTGAGCTCAGATCTTGTGCATTTTCAGAAATGTAAGCATTTGGGTTTTGTGTATTTTGGTAACTCTTTGCTGCACTGATTAGATTTGTCTCTGTAATTAAATCAGTACAGCTCATTAGGTTGTTCAAAGATTTCACGCTTCATTGGGAAGTGAAAGTACATGTTATTGCCCAGCAAATTTGACGCAACATTAAACATACGGTGGTCGCTTCGGGCTCTTTTCTAGTCCTTAAAAGGATCTAAATGCTCTCAGCAGAAACTACATCTGCTGCAACAGGGACCTGTTCCTTAACTGCATCCACCTGTTGTCCCAGGTGTAAATCAGATCCTGATTAAAGGGCAGGAATAAAATCCAGGCAGTCTGTAGGCTGTGAGAAACGGCTAATGTGATACACTGGTTTTAACCAGGACCGATACAATTTGAAGGAAAAAAGGGGTGGGGGGGGGAACCCCACATACTTATATTTGGTTAAATTCACAGTCACATACCTGAACACTTGCAAACAGAAATATGTTTGTGAAATTGAGGCCCGCATTTGATTTCTAATTAAAATAATTACAGAGGAAAAAGGCAGTAATAAGTGGAAAAAGGAAAAAAAAAACAGAGGAAGGGTGTCACATGTTCTTTCATTGTTTATTTCCTATTAAATGCTATATTTAGACCAACTTAAAGGTCAAATGAAGGAAAAATCTAAAAAAATATATATATTTTTTTATTCATACATAGAATTTCTTGATCAAAATTCCCGACCAGGAGCACTGAGGGTTATGTTGTTGGACCACAAAGATGTCATGCATCACTTCGCCTCCTTCAAGAGCTCTGAAGAAAAATTTATGGAGATGTCAAATTTTAATTTTAATATTCGGAGTTCCACTTTTTAACTTTTTCTTTTCTGTTTCCTTTTGAACTCCTTTTCTAAACTCTCCGCGTGACAGACGTACGTTCCAGATGGAAGCAGGAAGTTCAGTCTAAATATTTAAACGCAGTGGAATCCCAAGTCCCCAACAATGAGGGACTGAGCCGTTCCGCCAGGTTTTGTTTTTACAGAGACCGACGTCAAGACCACCACATGTTACTGTTTTATGTCCCAGGACGTGATCCCTGTAGCTCTCCTGATCCGTCTTTGACCAGAACTTCAACCAGACCATGCACATGTATGCTCCATCAATGCTTGTCACTCATAAACCCTCACCACGGCGCAATGAGACAGACTTACGCCTTGCCGCATGGAGAGGAAATGAAGTCATTACCGAGATGAGGAATGGGTGACAGAAGGCCGGTGGTGAATGGGGCTGTTTGGCAAATACCCATTTATACACTTAAAGAAATCCGGCACAATCCTGAAATGTGGATTATAGTTCTTTAGACTCACACTTGATGTGAAAGGCATCAGAACTATGGGGGCAGTTGTTTCTGCAGCTCTGCTCGGTTAATAGAAAAGCTGATGTGTGATTTATAGAAGGAGTCCAGTGCTGTTAAACTGTACGTGGAAGTTCACTGCAAGGCACAGGGGTGCTGGGCTTATTAAAATCTTTGTTGCATTACTCATGGGTTCTGCAAAGGAAAACGTGGGGGTACTGCACATGGGTTAGTCATAAAGAAACTTTCTCATACAACACAAACAGGTGTACAAGTTATTGACTGCCTCTAACAGCGAGGTTAGCACATTTGCGGTTTCAAGCACAAATCCGTCATGACTGAGATCAAGTCTTTTGCAAACAAAAGAGACATGCATTAGAATAAGTATATTTTGAGCAAGCTTTAGATATAAATTGTAATGATTCATATTATACAGCACTTACATTAATACTGGGTAAATAATGGAAAATTTAGGAATATATTTTTAAAGAATCATGTAAGATAATTTTGTTTTTATGCTCTCTCTGACAAAGTGTTTTCCCCTTGTCAGATATTTTTCATATATATATATATATATATATATATATATATATATATATATATATATATATATATATATATATATATATATATACACACTGCTCAAAAAAATAAAGGGAACACTCAAATAACACATCCTAGATCTGAATGAATGAAATATTCTCATTGAATACTTTGTTCTGTACAAAGTTGAATGTGCTGACAACAAAATCACACAAAAATCATCAATGGAAATCAAATTTATTAACCAATGGAGGCCTGGATTTGGAGCCACACACAAAATTAAAGTGAAATGTTCCCTTTAGTTTTTTCAGCAGTATATATTGTTCTAACATTATATTCTAATCATGACTCATCCAAAATGTTGCTGGGCATACATACATTTTGGATACACCATCTACTGAGGCCAGTCCTGGAGCAGAAACCATCAACCCTGTGATTATGGTACAAGTATTCTGCTTCCTAAACCATAATCTCTGAAATATTAAATTTCTCAGTGTTTCTAATAAAAGGTTATAGATTTACAAAGGTAAACAAAATAAGAGACCCAGTGTGGAACAAAACTGTTTACCATATGTCTTCAAGAAATGTGCAGATTCTTATTTTATTCATTTATGTATTTATTTTTTATATATGCCAACTTAAAATGTTTAAGTTTTTCACCTAGTTTGACCAGCAGGAAAGAAGTCTTGAAACTTCACTGAAATCTGAAATTCACATTTTATGCAATGAAACAGCATTACTACACATCACATCATGTCATCCCATTAAATGCACAGTTTAATGAATTTATCGTGCTTCCATGGTAGAAAATGAAATGAAACCGAATGGATTTCAAGTTGATTTAATAAGCTAAATTTGTGATTTTAGATAGTCGCCTCCTGTACCTGTAATTATTTGCTTGAATTAAAAAGAAAAAAGACAAAAGCTAAAATGTAACCTTGACTTTATTGCACAATTAAAGCTTTACTCTTCTTGTCCTTTGACAGGAACAACGATAAGCTAAAGTAACCCACAACAAATGAAACAGATGCAAGGCCACGTTGTAGGATCTGACCTCCAGTGGGACATCGGGGAGACAGGTCAAATAGTTTGCTTTAGTGAGAGAAACAATTTAAATGTTTGAAGGAAAGTCTTACAACAAATGGCCAAAGCTAATGTAATGTCTTTTTTTTTTTTTTTTTGAAAATGTCATACTCCCTTACCGTCTGTTTTGAATTCGCACACATCCTCACACTACACTTTTGCTATTTATATACTGGTTCTCTATTATATTCTACATCTTCACCAAAAACAAAAGGAAGGGCTAGAAACCAAACCTCCAAACATCCAGTTGGCTTTAAACCACTCTCAGCCATAGCCACCATGGAGAAGTACATATAATCAAACATTGGAGAAAAAAGTCACTACATTGAGCTGATCTACTCGATAAAACAAACTTAGAAAAAAAAAAAAAAGACCGAAGTGGCTGAAATGTCACTGAAGGCAGTGAAAAGAGCCTCAACTGGCTACAGTTTGACTTCAGAGACTTGTAAATTATATTTGCAAAGGCTTTGATACTCCTCTGGTGATTCATGGTGGTCCAATACATTTGATGTATTTATTTTACTACCTCTTTAACACCTACATACACATTGGGAAACAGAAATTAGAGGAATTTTCCCCTCATCATCTCTGTCTGGACATAGATGAGACACATTTTCAAATAACTCTAAAGAGGTGCAAACCCACGTCAAGTCTTTAGGAACGTTTTCCCCTCAGTTCACTGTACTTGTCTCCTTTTTTCTGTTCTCAGTTTTGTCTTCCTTTAAATCTGCCAAGAAAAGAGAGCTCACTTTTGTTTGAGCCATGATATAGTAATGGTACCAAACATGTACTTTTAGTGTGGTGAATGGTTCCCACTATTGCATTTTTCTCTTAGTTTATGATCGGACTATATCTGTACTGTTTACAGTTTTTTTTTTTTTCTTATTTTATTTTTTTTTATCCCATATAACTCTATAGTAATAATTCTGCTAGGCCTGTACCCTGTTTTTCTCTCTTACTCTGCTATTTGTTTGTGCAATTTTCATGTGAGGTGGTCTGTGTGCAAGCCTTGTGGGATTTTCTAAACCAACCCGACATATCAGTTGCTTCAGTGTTTACATGGTCTAATTGCAAACACATTTGCTTTGTGAAAAACAGCAAAATACACATCATTCTCATCCTGTTTTCTTCACACTTGGATGAACCTCAGATGACTAATTCTTTTATTTCATTTTTTTTTTCATTTGCTCTTTCTTCTATTCTCTCCACTGTTGCTTTGTAGTCCCACCTGCACATTTGAAAAGGAAATGTTCGCAAGGGCGATGAAGTGGCTGAACAACAGATAAGCATGGAGATAGAGGCTATGTTTACGCAAGACCGCTGTCTGGAAACCGCCGGTATTTTCGGATGTTTATTGGAAAAAGTTCCACATTTAGACAAGACTGCAAAGACTCCTCGAGTTCCTCTTTTGTCATCTCAGGCCACTTTAAGGCTTCTTCAAAACATGCATGTGCTTTCATGTCACTACACCAAAAAGCTTCACTCCGAGACCTGGTTTCAAAAAGTGTTGGGGTCAGAAACACTGATCACTGCAGACGTGTAAACATGTGACCTAATCACTACAAAAATGTTATGGTTTCACTGAAGATCTGCTCCATGTAAACAGGCTATTGACTCGCTTGGAGTTGCAGTATAAAAATTTAGCCAAAGCCAAGTACACATGGGAATTAAAATAGCAATCTTCAGTGGAGTGTTGTGAAATATTTACCAACAACTTGAATGGAAACTGAAAAAAATATATACATTACAATGCTGGAGCTTTTAATGCATTGTGCAGCTTTGCTGTACCAGCTGAAGAAAATCTTACTCAGCATATTGCTCCCAACATCTGATTTATACTTTACATAGACTGATATGTTTTGACAGGTTTGCAGTTTTACCGTATTGTTTTCACTTCCTGATGCCTGTTGACCTTTGCGCTGTGGGATTCTCAAAATCTGGAATATTCTCCTGTAATGTAATCATATTATAAACCTTCCTACAACTTCATCAACAACCTGTTTGCTGCGTTCCTTGGACTTCTTGAGTCCCGTTTATTTACATTCACTTAGAAATCTCTTAGGCCTTTACAAAACAGCTGGAGTTGTAGTAGGATTAAATTCCACAGACTTTTACAATCTTATAATTATAAGATAATTATAATTAGGGGATCCTCTAAAGACAATTCATGAGTTCAAATCCAGCAATTGAACAAATTTTTCTAGAGGGGTATCAGAGTTGAATACAAATGCAGGCAGACTTAAATGAGTAAAAACAGGAGATTGAAAATCCTGCATTCTAGTACTTCTACTTGAAAACGATGTGCTGCTTCATGTTGGTGTGTCACAGAACATCACGATAAAATAAATCAGAGTTTGCGGTTGTGGCAAAATGTGAAAAAGCTTAACTGGTAAGAACACTGTGCAATTACAGGATTGACAACAGCAAGTAGTTTTTCAGAGAAATACGTCTGGAACACCAGACATAATGACACTGGCCTCGGTCAAGAAATACTTCCAGTCACAGCACACGGATGAAGTGTGCTAGACCACCAATGTAAGTTCGGATCAAGATGGAAAGGTTTTTAAACTGAGGAGTCACTGGGTCATTAACTCTGTTCCCTGGAGCGGCAGATAAGAAAAGCCTTGGTTTAAGTGGCATGCAATGCAAAAAAGACATAATTGCACCTTTATAACCAAATATTTTTTAAGCAAACATGAAGTATATGTGCTGAAATAGTGATGACAGCAAATTGGCAGGAAAAATCAGGTTGAGTGATATGTGAAAGAGGTTGTAAGTGGTTTGTTGCCGCAATCTGCCTTATGCAGCGCCGCAGCTTACTGGAAAGATTAACCACCATGATGATGCTGATGAGGATACAGTAAACGATGTCTGGTCCAGCAGTTCATAGGGCATGAACCTACAAGCCTGCCATTTGCAGAGCAACATCACATACAAACTACTAAAACTGTTGGAAAAACAGATCCTCGGCACACGAGAGAGATCTACACCGTGTACTATATCCAAAAATCACAATTACATTTACAAGGGGAGAGATGTTATGAAACAGTATTTACAGAATCACTGTTCTCTATGGAAATAAAGGCAAACCATAATATAATATTGGGTTATTCTGGGATATATTAAAAAAACAAAACAATAAGGCTCAAAATAAATGGTAAAGAGCCTGATCTTACTTTATCATTTCTAATATTTTAAACCGCAATGCAGTTTTAGAGTTTCCGTTCTGAAAAGATGTGCTAAGTTGCTTTATGTATGTATATATGCAAATAGTAAATTATGAAAGTTAACACCAGCTGACACTCAGTCCACATACTTTTTTTTGTTTTGTTTTGTTTTTTGATACAAGCATAATCTTTTCATGTTTTGGCCCCAAACAAAGTGATCTTGTTTATATATATATAGTATTTATGAGCTTTGTGAAAACAAATGTCGATGTATTTTTAGCCTGTTCGGCATTCTTCTTCGATTCCCAGTTCAAATTATCTGAACCCCTGGTTCAGATAACCCCAACAGGTTTGTTTCTGACAGGAAATGAGACGGGCATCTCCTGCTGCTGCTTCTCATACTGGTGGCCTTTGGTTTGGTTTGGTTTGGGTAATTCAGTTTTTGAGGATTCAGCATAACAAACTACAAAAAAACACCTTTTATTTGGTTCTGTTGGATAATACTTAGATTGCCCAATTATACCACGAAGGGCAATTCAGTTTAATGACTGCTCTCGTTTTATAAAACTAAACCTAAAACTGAAGTTTTATATTATGGCCTTTTAACCATTTTATAACAGTTTTGTAAAACAAGATTCTGCCTCCCAGGATGTTATTTAATAGGCCAATCCACCCCCACGACCACAAAAAAACCTAATAAAACAGCAAGTAAAAAATAATGCTCTTTTCATAGATCAGATTACCAGTTGTTTTTTTTAGATGTATTACAGAAATGTGGCCAATACCAAAGTTAGACCAACACAATTTCAGAGAAACAAAATACTTTTTGTTGGGGTTTAATAAAATTGTCTCAGTGAAAGATTAAAACTATTGATCTGTCACCATAGGAGTACATTTTACAGGAACGAGCAGTTTATTTATTTTTTTATTGTTTAATCTTTCCAGCCAGTTCGGGAATGCTAAATGGGGCAGAGGTGCCATTAGGGATCAGCTGACCTCTTATTACATCTTGACGAGTGAAATTGTTTGTTGGGTCTACTCTCTGCTTCTGAAGCACCACAATTTACCGTCTGGACACTTCACTAACAACCACACAAGCTCATCCGCCCACGCTCATTCAAGAGCTTTTATTTCTTACTCCTTCACATATGGGGAGGAAACCTACGTAAGCACAAATGCTTTTGCCACTGTTGCAAGATGAAAAGCTAGTGCGTATTATTTATTTATTTATTATCCAAGATACCAGATCTGTAGGAAACAGGAACACAGCTGTTTGCTTTGACAAATTGCATCAAATCAAGGAGAACCATGCAATCCCTCAAATGTTAGTTCAAACATACATTTTTAGAAGTGGAGGGTCGGGGGGGCGGGGGGGGGGGGGGGGGTGTTCACCCTGACCGGGAAGGCTTGATTGTGTTTTGTTTTGAGTCGGGACCCAGACCAGAGATTTGTCATTGTTTACCAATTTTGTTTATGAGTACAGTAGGTTTTCCAAGGACGGGGTGCATGTTAATGATCCTGAACATAACAAACCATCACAATGTACAGTGTGGACGGTCTGCATGCAGACAAGGGTTTGGAGGAACATGCTGGAGGAAATATTTTTTTTTAATTATTATTATTATTATTAACAGCTTTTATTATGTAGATGAGCCGAACCTTTACTGACCAAAAGATTAACCTTTTTCCTTAAATAGTGTTTTATAATAATAACCTTTTCCTAATGCTAGAAACTGTTACATATGGTTTAAGTTTATTTTTGACTGCTTTGGGGTAGTTTGAATACAACACAAAATCGTGAAGGTTCACCTTTCTAATATCTGTAATTAGAATACTTCCATACTGTTTTAATGGTAAATTGTCTTCATGTCAAACTTACAGACTTGCTTTTAACCTATGAAGTGGTTACATGGGTTAAAGTTGCCTCAGTGAGTAAGGCAGGTGGTGTCTTTTGAATAAAAAAGGAAAATACGATGATGGTAATACAGAGAAATAACTTTCAGGTAAGGTTTGTTGAGATTGTTGATACTGAGATGTACAGTTGAAACTAGACGTTTACGTAAACTGAATAAAAAGACATGCATTTTTTGTCCCTCATTGTCTGAAATCAAATCAGGCCAAACTTCCCCTGTTTTAGATTGGTTAGAATTACTAAAATGATTTCTATTTGCTAAATATTGGAGAATTTAAGAATAACATTTTTAAGGATTTTTTTTTTTAGCTACATACATTTGGTCAGTATCAAGGATAATTTTTTTGAACTCTGTGATTTAGATCAAACCTTTTGGTGTCCCTCTGCAATCCTCTGATAGGTTAACTAACACATTTGAGTTAGTTGGTGGAACACCTGTGGATTTATTTTAAGACCACACCAGGAACATGTTGCTTTCTTTTTTTTTTTTTTTTTTTTTTTTGGACATGATGAGAAGGTCAAAATCAGCCAAGTCATCAGGAAGAGAATTGTGCAGCTGCATACGTCTGATCCAACGATCATATCACTCAGGATGAACATATAAATGTGCAAATCAATCCCTGAACAAAAGCCAAAGACCTTGTGAGGAGATTGCTCAAGTTGGTGATGCAGCGTCATTATCCACAGTGAAAATCTCAGCGAGATGCAAGTGATACCAGACTGGAAACAACTGCTGCAGATGACAAAATACCAATTATACTCATTGAGAAGCAGTTTCTAGCTCTATTTCGCTTGCTGTGTTGCTACGACTGAAAGCAACCTTTCACTGCTGTCAAATGTTTGCCATTAACAGTGCGACTGTTTTTAATTAAGTTTATTGCTTTAACTTTTTCAGTATGAATGTCATAAAGAAAACGTGGCAGTAACTTGAGAAAATTACCTAATTTTACCTTTGGTTTATGTTGCCCTGCAGATGAAGAAGCCACTTTCATACACATTTATACATAAATAGACAGAATCACTTTCACCGAGACAAAACCTCACACTCAGCCCTCTGTGTAATCCCGTCTGATCTCGCCGACTCCGCTGTTAGCAGCCTCCTCTGACTCCGTGGCCTCGCCTTGGACTGCCTTTGAACTCGCCTGCCAAGAAAGTGTAACGCCGCATGTTTCTCTCATTGACTTTCAGGAATGATTGGGAACATTATAATGATAAAATTGACAGGAGGTGGAGAGCTGAGTGGGAGCAGAGGGCCCTGACAGAAAGCAAATAAGAGGCTTGAATATTGTCAGCATGTTGTTAATAAGCCGCGGGAGAGAGCCGAGGTGTGTGAGTGAGGGAGCGAATTCCTTTGTGTGAGCACAAATATGAATTCCTCTCGTAGAGCATGTGTGCTTGCAAAGGTGATGTCAGGCTAAAGAACGGCTTATTGCCGAGTTGAGTGACACGCAGGATTATCGGCCGATGGCAGAAATTAAAAAAAAAAAAAGCTTTCATCAGTGTGTGGCTGAGGCCTGCATGTTTGATGTTAGACCGAGGGAATCGCAGACAAGGTGACTGAAAGCGATGGATGATTGGAGGAGAGGCGAGAGGTTGAGTGTCGACAATGCGGGGTCATTACCAAACAACGAGTAAGCCCAGTAGATATAAGGCGTGACTGCATTTGAACAGTCTCTGCGTTTGAAAGCTTCTCTGCTTTTTCTCACTAACGAAATCTAAAATTGTTTGTTAAAGAAATATTTTTTGCCAAGAGTCGGTACAGATTTAGTCACCTTGTAAGGATTATTTGAAAGACAATTATCCTCTAACCAGCGGCAAAGTTTAAAACAGGAGTGACATGAGCTCTTTTTGTTCCACCCAAAGGTTCTTCCTTAAATTTGACTCGACAGCTATATTGGCATGACTGATCTCTTGCTTTTTTCTTTTTTTTACCAGTTTGCAGCTTCTTTAAATCTTATAGTGTGTGCAAGATGAACAGGATGTTGTAAAGAAGAAAAAAAAGGCAGAGAACATGATTTTGAGATTGTTGACTTTCGGCTAAAATTGTTTGGACAGAACTACACATAACGCACGATAGTTCACGTAATAGGAAGCTACGTCAGTCAATGATTTTTGCTACTGCAAAGGATCACTTGCAACATTTGATATTACAGTATTTCATGTGTTATACGTTCAAACTTGCAAATCGATAATATATTGTACGTTGATAGCTGAACGGAGTCTAACTTCCCTTAATACCAACACCAGGCGTATCTGCTTAGTGGCTGAGGTACTGGGGCTCATGGAGAGTGGAAACATTTTATTGTTATTGGTAAAGAAAGAAACGTGTGGAGAATACATTATCAATACTGAAAATGTGTAGTTTGTTTCATACAGGAATGTGTTATGAGTCTTTTTTTTTTATTTCCATCAAGATTCAGTCATGAAGATAAAACGAGAACATTGTTACAAGTTGTTTATAAAGTAAATTTCCCCATCACTTTTCTGTTTTTGTCCACTTTTAGGTCACTTCCTTGGGAACCACAGTGTGCTGGATATACTGAAGCTGGACGGTTATGAAATTGTTCACCTTCTCTCCGACCATCATGAGCAAGTTACAGAGTAAGTAAGGTAAAAGGGCAAATAACTGTGTGGTAAACAAAGTCTGCACCTCATACAGAACACCGATCAAAAATATGTATCCCCAGAACCTCTGCAGATTTCATGTTACAACAAGTCAGTAAGATTTTTATTTGGATTGTATGTGACAGACCAACACAATGAAGAACGCAATTCTGAAGTGGAATGAAAATAAAAAGGTTTTTAAAGGTCTCACAAAATTGTTTAGAAAATTGAAAATATAGCATGAGTTTGTGTTAAGTCCTCTTGACTCTTAAATGCTCTTAAATAAAATCCAGTGCGTCCAATTACCTTCAGATGCCACTCAATTTGTAAACTTTTGTGTAACTTAATCAGCAAATTAGAGCTGTTTTTGGAAGATCTCCAATGTATTTTGGAGAACATTAATGAAAAATTAGCAATAGAATGACCAAGGAACACAGCAGACGTGTCAGACATAACATTGTGGGGAACGTTAAAGAGGATTTAAGCTATATAGTCATATCCACAGCTTGGAACATCCCACAAGGCGCTGCTTAATCCATCGTCCAAAAATGAAGAGTGTGACATAAGTGCAAACCTAACAAGACATAACCATCTAAACCAATGAGCTAGACAAGGAGGGTTTAAATCAGATAAGCTTTCAAAAGATCATAGCAACTCTCAAAAACATGGCGGCGGCCGAATCTTGCTTTGGGAATTCTTTAGCAGGGAAAAGGAAGCGGGGCCAACAGGACCATGCCCCTAATCATACAAGCTGGGGTTACAATGGACTGGTATTGGTCAAAGCCTAATCCTGCGTATGAACGGCAGACACAACCAGGCTGTGCTTAAGCAATCATGCAATGAAAACTGGCCATAAAATTCAGTCTCTAGATGTGTAAAGGTGATATACCCCAAAAGACCTGCAGCTGTTACATCAGAGAAAAGCAACGCTACAAAAGTATTGATTCCAGTGGGCTAAAAACATATGCTCCCCAGATTTTCAGATTGTTTGTTGCTGCAAGTTGACGAAATAGGAAAAAAGGTCAAAAGTTTTTTTCCAATCCATTGCAGCCTGGTTTTAGTTATTTAATTCTCGACAACTGAGTTATTTAGACTCCGCAGATTTATAGCAGCTCTTTGTGGACAAACCCAACCCAAACTGAGATAAGTAACAAAAAACAACTCGGCTACGCTGGAATACTTTTAAACATCATCACCTCCATCACTTTAGTCCATCTCTTCTTCACCAGCCTCTGCTTTGATGCTGCTAAAGCAAGCTGCCAACAGTTGTTCTGCTTGTTCTCGCCACAACACATGAGCACATGCCCACACACATGCTTGCAGGAGTGAGTAGAATGATGTGCGCTGCCAAGGAGGGGCAGTGTTGCACACACTTAAGCTCGCAGATGTTCACTACATGCGAAGAACCTCACAGAAAATTGGAGTTGGCTCGGCCGAGTGTCTTTACAAAAGCTTTCTGCCAACCAGTGTTTGAGTTTGTCTGCCTCCAGTTCTTGGCATTCTGCAGCTCCCCTGTTACCTTGGGCCTTAATCCATCTGCCCATAAAACGATATCAAAAGCAACTTCAGTCGGAGTAAGACGGAAATAAAAGCAAGGTACAAAATAATTATCGTGTTGCAGGCGTAAAAAAAACATTACCGTTCATCAATTTGGAGAATTAATCTTTGCAAATTGAAGCAACAAAACTAACCCTCCTGCCCCTCTCTGTCCAATTGAAGGCTTCATTCAGTGGTGGTTCACGTTGTTAAAGTTAACAAGTGAGTTAACTTGCTGTGGTCACAAAACCCAGACATGCGTGCAAAGATACGTTTGCACCTTCCTGATGTGAGATGATACAATATGCATGAGAAAACATTTCAAGATGCATGACGGGTGTTCATGAAAGCTGTAAGCCTGACACCTGGATTGTGTCAAGGAATAACCTAAAGAGCAGTAATGCTGCTGTGTGACAGGCAGAACAGTTTGAAACTGCCTTTGGCTCCACAGTAACTCCTGGAGATATCGTCACAGTGCTGACTGAGCCGTGGAGATAAAAACTCATCTCACTTCCTCCATATCACACCTTGCACGGCTAAGAATTCATTGATTTCATTGGTAAGTGAAAAGGCTCCGTTTGCGTTCTCCAAGTATGATGCTCGTATCATAACAGCTGTTCCACCTTGTTTTTTCACCTCAAGATAAGATCACATATTAGGCTTGTTTCTTTGTTTGTTTTAATAACCTAAAGCTAACTGTGCAGCTTTTGTGTGGATTCATCTTCATTACTGTAAAGCACTTCAAAATTCAGCAGTGAGGCACAACACAAGAGAAGAAGGCTCCAAACATGTGCCTCCTGCAGACACCTGCAAGCAACTTTCGTAGAAAGTATGTGTCTAAATTGACACACAGACATTTATTTAGCAAAGTTAGTGTTTATGGAAGACTTCTTAATCCATTCTCATTCATTTAACTTCCCTTTGAGACCAATAAAGTGTGTTTGAATTCAACTAATTGCTCATTGACTTTAAACTATAGTGACTTGGATACTAAAAGAAACGAACATAAGAAGAGAAACTATGAGTAATGGATGTAAGAAAGATGAGTATGTTGAGTTTTTCAGGGAAGATTCTGGGTGGTCTTTTTTTCTTTTTTTTGGGTCAAATTGTTAGTCTTGGTAGAGAAAATATGGCAACCACAAATGTTGAACTTTTCTCTAATGTTGGCTGCTTTGCATTTAAGCCACTCCGGGTATCATTAATAGAGTGAGGCTTTCCTTGCGGTGTTCATGTCCTTGATTCAAATTGGGGTATTTGACGAGGAAAGTGACTGAGTGGTCAGAAACCACTAAAAAAAATAACATTCACTAGCTGCAGGTTAAAGCTTGTAGGAAAGCGTAAAAAAAAAAAATCCCTCCCATTTCCCATTAGGTGTGGAGCTAAATTGTTTTAGTGAAACCTCTGATTATGTTGGGGTTTATACAATCAAATGTTTTAATAATTGACTCCATGCAAGCCTTGTTTAATTTTCTCCCTTTCTCTTTTTCTGTTCCAGGAGTAAACGAGATCCAGAACCGCCTGCAGCAAGGTCTGTTGAGGAGCCCTTAGACACCAGTACAGTGACTCCCACCAGCTGGCCAACCGGTCTGGAGGAGGAGATGGAGGACCCAGATGATGTGCCTGGGCTGCCAGGGGAGGAGCTGCCTCACATGCTTCTCCCCGACAGCCTGAATCAGCTGGAGGAGTTTGGACGGCACAAACGGCCCCACAAAGCCCACCGCAGCAACGGACGGCCCAGACTGTTCAGCGACCTGTGGGTTCGCTTCGGGGACAGGTGAGACATTTACTGTGATCAAAAGTCAAAGCAGACTTTAACCAACCAGCTCACTCTGGAGACTTTATTGACTTGATTTAAATTTGGCTTTCTTGCGCAGCACCGATTCGCAACAGATGTCGGCATCATTTGTGAGACGGTTTACAAGACAAACGGGTTCAATTTGCATCCACTTCGGTCAAAATGATGTTTCAATTAATGCAATTCACCCAATCCGATCTTTATATCAGATTCGGATACACAGTCCAAATCGGTTATAAAAGCAATACGGTTTTACTTGACTGATTATAAAATGCCATTTAGTAAAGAGTTCCAAGGAAGCCAACAGATTACTTTCAAAATTGGTTTTAAAGTGATTCTTCATCCTCAGCAAGCATGTGGGAACAATGAAGAGCAGCCACTGCTGAAAGGCTCAATAAGAGCAGGAATGGAGAACAAAAACCAGATAGGCTTTTGGAAAACGATAGTTAAGTCTAGAAGTAACTAATGGATGAGTGATGCAGTTTTCCAGCTTTACTCTGACACCAGGTGTTTGTGTTACTTTCTCATAAAGTACCTCGAGGAATGTACCTTGTGAAACGTCATCATAAAAATAAACGGAACTGAACTGAATTTACCAGAGAAGGTCTAGTCAAAGTTAACTCCGAGATTCTTCATATATATATATATATATATATATATATATATATATATATATATATATATATATCAAATTATTATCAAAGGCCAAATAAATGCTACTAAGACTAAGTGGCTGGCTAATCTACAGATAACTGTGATCCATGAAGCTTTATTTTTAAAATAAACATTACGATAGCCACTTACATCCTATAAGAAGCCCTTAAATTTTTCTCAAACTCTTCACGTCATTATAGAATAAATGTTTACACGATGTTCCCAGAATTGAAATATGTTCAGTTTTAAAGGAATTAGATACAGGTTAGACTTTTAAAAAGTTGAGATCTTTTATTAGGGGGCGGGGGGGTGGGGGGGGGGGGTGTCAACGTCTTACCTGTAGCAGATGGTTGCCTGAAGAATCAGGGTCTACCAGGTACTCTGGCCAGTGAAAGTGCATTTTATATTGAGTTATTGATGATTCATATTGCAAATAAACATAAACTTCCATGTTGTTTAATGTTATTGGAGCTACAAGATCAAAGACGTTTGGCAGACATTCAGTTTGTAACTTCTTCCTGGTCTTATTAACTTATAGACAGCTGCAGAAAATCATCCTAATGATTTTTCCAAACTGAGGCAACTCTGAATGGTTTGACAAAAAAAAAAAAAAAAAAAAAAAAAAACACCACAAAGTTTTAATTAACTGTTTTTTTTTCTATCCCACCTCCAGCACACCACCACCTAATGTGAGGATAATCAACGGGTATATAACAGTGGAGCCTCCGCTGACCCATCGAGAACAGCACAGACAGTCGGAAATCTTTTCTTTAGAGCGACGCGCTGACTCTCCTTCGCCCACGCTGCACAGCCTCAGCTCAGCCCAGCTGGCTCACACTTCCCTCACCCTGCCTTGTAGTGTCGTCTGGTTTTTATCACACTTGCTGCTCACCTCCTGACCACAAGACAGAGCTATCTCACGGGCAGACACTTAAGACGCTACTGCATCCATACCAGAGCAGAGGAATGTATGTGATAAAGACGAACGAGGGCGGCCATCGCCAGCACGCGCAGACATGAGATGGAGAGAAGCTTCAGCCAACAGGACAGCCGATCTTCAGAGGGAACACTCCTGCTGTCAGCCTCCTCAGTACAGAGACATCGTGGCCGGCATGTTGGACGTGCTTAATGACTCACCAGGCGTCAAAGTGTGAGGAAGAGGCTCTTAACGGCACAACAACGCGGGCCGTGGATGAAGGTTCACAGGCCTCTTGAACTATTAGAATAACAAACGCATAACAGTGAATTATTCCAAAGAATTGGGAGTCTTGACCTAATGTAATATTAATATTGAGTAGAAAAGATTTACTTTAACAATGAGATCTGAACATATTAATGACGGTTACGATTCTGTGATGAATGGCTTCGTCGCGCACAGTGCTGCGCATGAGCTGTCACTTTGTAAATTGTGCATTTGTTCATAAAGAAAATTTGTATTGTATTTATTAATTCTGGAAAACAGAGTATATTTTCTTGCTATTTGATAAGTATATAAAAAAAATAAAAACTAATGAAGTATACTGTGAGTTGTTGTTTTTAGTGGAAGTGCATTAAATAAAAATGAAAATACATCAATAATTACTTCCCTGATGAAGCCAAAGCTAAAAAAGACTCTTATCTGATTTTTATTTATTTATTTATTTTATTTTATTATTTTTTTGTATGTAGATTTCTGAAACTTCAAATAGAGCAATCCAGTGATTTAATTCTATTTTTAAGTTTGTAAAGTTTTAGTGAAGAAGGGAAACTTGTGCAACAGGTAGTCTTAATCCGCCATCTGCTGGTTAAATTGAAGACAAGCACTGAAACTTAAAAGTCTTCTCAGATTTGTACTTCAGACAAATTCAGTTTTAGTAATTGTGGGACAATTAAAATCAGTAGTGCAAAGAGATGTGCTTACAAAAGGTAAGTTGACTGAAAGAAACCAGTTTATTACCGTGATTTTTTTATTTTTATTTATTACAACCTATAAAGACACAGAGTGGCATTGTCTAAAATTGCACCAGTCAAACACAATATGATAAACAACAACTCAGGAAAAGTTAACCTTCCTGTGTTTACTTTCTAGATTCCAGTACAGAATGGACCGTTCTCATCAACCCATTGGGTGAAAAAATATAACAAAAGATGTACATTTTTGAAGTAATTATGAGTTTTGGCGTATGACAAACATTAGTAATTAGAAAAAGTCCAACATATTTCGGCCAACATGTTCAACTAATCCTAGATCCCTTTAATACATACATCATCAAGTCTGTCTCTCTCTTACTGGAAACACCTCCACTACTACACAAGCTGTAGTTATTGTTACCGCCACTAGATGACACTAGAGTCTCAATATAAGTAGCGCAGAAGCAAGCAACGCGGATGGCAGTTCAGTTTGAAGACCTCACGCAGGGTAGGCGCATTTAAATTGGACATTGCGTTTGGCAATTCCTTTTTTTATTGTCTATATGCTCTAATGATGTACAATTAATTTTAGAGCAATATTAATCTTTAAGGGATAAAAGATCATTAAGCCAACGTACAAGACAAAAGAGGTCTTAGAAATAACTTTACTTTTAAAAACACAACTTTAGAAGAATTTACAAGGAAGAAGACTTCAAAAATATAACATGCAATTTATAATCCAATACACACATACATATTTTAATGTCACAGGACCTTTGCAACTTTAAATAATGTTAATATCCATCCACTTTTTATCCATAGCAGCTTGTCTTTGCAGACTTGTGGTGGAATTGGTGCCTATCTTTAGACAAGAATACTGTTAATATTGTATTTTTTCTGCAAATTTTTGTTTGAAACAAGCATTTTTTTTTTTTTTTTGGACATAATTAATTGTTGTCAACAAGAAACTGAATACATTATATTAAATGAAAATTGTAACTTAAATAGATCCGTTTGCAAAAAATATTATTATTATTAAATGGACTTGACCACATTGTTTAGTAAGTAGGATAAATTTGTAAGTAATTATCTTAGTAATATGGTTTGATTTAACCAACGTTTTTGGATGATGTCTGAAGAAAACATTTGCTGTAAAATTGTGCTACTTAAATTTAATTTAACTTATGTAATAATTAGGTTTAAGAACAACTAATTGATCTTTTTTCAATTACGAAAGCATTTTTTTATGGAAGCAATTTAAGAAGTTCTTAAATTATTAAGAGAGCAAAGCGTTCTATTAATTTGGAAAAAGAGGAACAGACAACTTTTTTTTTCTTTTTTTTTTCATTTAGAGCAAACAGCCCCTTAAGCCAAGACAGGGCAATATTTGCCTTAGTTAGAATACCATTTTCCCTGGGCTTTGGGGTGTTGTTTGAGGGTGTGGGGCCTTGACAGGGTGCTCTGAGGGCTGACCCTCCCTCCACCAGGGACACAACGCCGGCCGCATATAAATAAAAGATTACAGTGGAAAATCAATTTCTGAGCAAACTCATTAAAAATGCCCCTCACCTTAAATGATTCCCATTTCCTTGCATTCAACCTGTTAGCGCCTAGCTGTCCCTTACAACCAACCACACTCACATCCCCACCACCTACACCTCGTCCAGCTCCCCCTCCCTCCCTCCCTCCCCTCATGCCTCTTCTCCATCCTTCCTTCACCCTGTTGCTCTCCCCCAGTGGTAATTACTTGCACAAGTCGTTTTTGCCCTTTGATTTGCACCGTTTCACAAATGAAGGTTAAGTTTGTTTAACCGTGGTGGATTTGCCAGTCATGTTGGAGCATATAATGTGGCAGATCCTTGGTTTTTCTCCGTATACCTCAGACACGGCTGAGTCTAAAGACACCCGCCCACCAAAACACCTCCTTCTCCGCATCCACTTCCCTGGAAAAGGGGGAAACGGAGGGGGGGGGGCTCCAAGGTTAAGGCTTTGTGGGACTTTGGAAAGCTACCAAGGATCAAGCTTCAGTCTCACTCAAAGGAGACCAGGAACTTGTTAAAGATCACCTTTGCTAGAATGATTAGGAATCAGACTGAGGTATTTAGAGGCCTATGGATAACTCACAGCCCTCACAATAGAAAGCAAGGAAAATAACTTGTTAATCCAGGGGTGACCAGCACTTTTCAAGACCTCTGGGGTCCTTTGGGGGCACCGGTGAACCTGTGATTGGTGGCTATTAAATGGGTGTCAAGGAGGTAATTCTGAGTTGGGCAGCACTGCTATGAGATGTATTTGTTCCCACTTTTTACCTATAAATGTTCCATATTAAACCTATACAACATCCTATTTGAGGACCATTTTTCAGCTCATTACCCATATGGGTCCCGTCTTCAAAACCAGTGCATTTTCTATTTATAAATTTTCAATTTAAAACTGCAGTAAATATTTAAATTTGTTGCTAAGACAAGAAAAAATAAATAAATAATATATATATATATATATATATATATATATATATATATATATATATATATATATATATATATATATATATATATATATATATATATATATATATAAGCTCATTTTGATCTTCATGGTATGGTATTTGTAGCACCTTGAGAGGATCTTGCTGTTTTAGATGCCCTAGACACTCTGAGGGGCTGGACACAATATAGCTATTTTAAAAATCTGTGTGTAACATTTGTATGTAGTCCATGTAAAAAAAAAAAAAAAGTGGATAAAGTCTGCAGAGTTTCTAAAACTACGTTTGACATTTAAGAATTTTAGAAAACTCACTTAGTTATTTTTTTTTTTACAGGTGTACTGGCTAAACAGGCCATCAGAAATTATGATGTGAGGGCAAACCGTAATTATCATTATTTGGACTAGAAACTACAGACAAATTTCAGATTAAAAAAAAAAAGGTGAAGTATTCAGTGGAAAGTGTAAGTAAATGTCAAATCTTGAGCTTAGCACTATTTTACTGAAAATAAATATTTTTTTTTTAATATTGATCTTATTTTATTTTCAGTGGAGGACAAAAAAAAATTAAAACAATGTTTTAAAAATACCAAAGGGTGGTGTAGCCATAGCTGTGGTTTGTCTGCCTGAGTGCATGCAGTGTAGAGGACACAATGATAGAAAATGCAGAGTAGCACATGGAACAAGTGGCATAGCTTAAAACAGGATCAATACCTGATAAAGTGTCACTAGAGCCAAGGAGAACATTGATTTCAGGTAGCTGCAGCTGTTAAGAGCATTTCAAGAGTGTGTTGCTTTGACTGTTAAGCTGCAGCACGCACACTGGTGACAGGGAGATTCTCCGGTGGACTTTGTTATCACATTACCCGCAAAAAGTGACAGTTCCAGTCGGCTCTGTTTTCTCATAGTAAATCACGGCAATCAAAGTATCGTAAAGAATTCCATCGTGACTATTGCTGGACAATGAATAAACGAGGTAGCGTTTATTAATTAAACAATGCATCCGTGAACCTCTCAGTGACCTGCTTTTCCACCTTTCCCGTGTCCTGCGTACCAAGGAGAGCTTTGTTAGTCTGTCTAGCCGAGAGGGAAGCCATAAAGCAATGGGACAACAAAAAAGTGTGTTTAGCCCCGGAGCAGATAGCTGTTCTCCTTTTTAGATAATCCCCCTGATAGCGGGTAAAGCGGGGGCTTTTTGGAGGGTTCTGCAAACTCGCAGCTCATCTCTGTTTGTGTTGGGTGAGATGTTATTTTCACCCATTGTCCAAATCTCGTTGGAGGCTTTGTGGCTTAAGCTGCTAAATTGAGCCCAGTGGCCTTGTGGTGCCAAAACACAGGTCAGGTGCAAGTTGCAAAAGAAAAACAGACCATATTATCCTGGAATTTATTTAAAGGGTTCATAAAAAAAAATGCACTATTTTATGTTATGCTATTAGCTAAAATTATACTGGTTTATTGTTATTCTCATTGAACTTTCTTTTTCTAGATTTTAAAGTAAAAAAAAAATTGTTATGTTCGAACTATAAACTCATGGTGCAATAAAGAAATATGACACAGTTTATCAGTTTGCTTTATGCCTCATGAGGAAATATGAACTAATATGTATATATATATATATATATATATATATATATATATATATATATATATATATATATATATATATATATATATATATATATATATATAAAGTGATAATAATAATAATAATAATAATAATAATAATAATAATAATAATAATAATAATAATAATAATAATAATAATAATAATAATAAACATGCTTTGCAATTTACTCACATTTTCACACCTTAACAAATAAAATTACCTTTGTTGACCTGCTGCTCATGGATAAGGTAAACAGCCATACAGTGGAGCTCTGTGTAGAACACCCCGCAAGACAGGATAGCATGTTTTTAACTGGCAGGCCAGACAGAGTGAATGTGTACCAAGGAGTGTAAAGAAGCCACAAAGGGGGAAAGGAATACCATGTGCGCTTGTGTGTCCATATGTACATATGTGTGTCCTTGGGTTGTGCATTGAAGGATGATGGCGAGAGTGTTGTGTTTCACAGTTTTTTGCCATGATGCACTGCTTTATTATTCTGCACAAGGGGCACTTCACATGCGGAATGGGTTCTCTTTGATATCGACAGCAGCTTGAGGGAGAGAGTGCACTCAAAAACAGGCGAGGGCGAATTTATTCTGGGGGGAGAGAAAAACAGATAGTTGTGTACTTCCCTGGCAGCGGTTTCCGCACATATATACGGAGAGCCAACCGCTTTGATGCTCCAGCAGTGACACTCCACACGCTAATGAAATATGGTAATTACAGCCACATGAAAGCCCTCCTAGACACAGTTGGGGGAAAGGGCATAAAACAAATATGACTTTATCCAAAGATACCTAGTGAGATTAATTCTTCTTTTCATAAACATATTCTTGTTGTTTACCTGCTACAAAGCATTGTGTGTCAGTTGATCCTAGGAAAAAAAAAAGCGTAAGGGTAAAGTCCTTTGATTAAGAACCCAGTTGTTCCCTCTTTTGCCAGAAAATGTTTGAAGACCCAAAAGTGACAGATGTGGAAAAAAAAAGAGGGAGAGAGCACTAACTGTGCTGCTGTAACTTGACAGTATGCAGAAACTGAAATGTTTTTTTTCTAATTAGAAATTCATCCCGTCTGGAGTCCTAAACTCAGCAGGTCTAAAAACAGGCTCCAACACCAGGTGGCTGTATTTGAGGGCCGGGGGTGGAGGGTGGAGAGCGCCAAATGAGTTCAGTCAGTTCACAATTTAAGTGCTAGATATTTATGCAGTGCGCTTCTATCATACACTTAAATTTCAAAACCCTCAAGGAGAAGGATCAAAGCTTAATCAGCCACTTAGAGGCTGTAAATTGGGACAGTGAATTACCAATTAACACGGAGAATTTAACTTTGGTATGTCTGCAAGAAAAACACTGACACATCACAGAGGAGCAAATTAGCAACGTGTTGGAAATCATTTTTTTTAAAAGACATTGCATTTTATTGCTGTAACAAAATCGCTTATTGAAAAAAGTTACGTTAGATAAAAAAGTTTTTTTTTTTTTTTATTAAATTAATTAGTGGCACAATTACTGACTTTAAAAAAAGTTAAGGCATTTATTCTTTACTTTATTCTTAGGTGATCTGAATGTCATCTGCAATGATGTGGCAATGGGATATAAATATCACACAGCCTGAACGAGGATCTATATTTATCTGTGCCACCATGGTAGACAATGACCGAGAACTTAAGGAAACTAAAAATAAAACTCTTAGGTGTTAGAGAAGCGTAGCAAAGAATGGCATCTTTGCATCACCCAGTCACCATAGCAACCTGGAGACAATATCTACATCTTTCATGTCATACCATCAAAAACATAAAGACCAGAAGTTTATCGAACTCCTCATGTTGTGTGTGTTTTGTGAACAATGCATGATGTAGTGGATTCATTTCAGTGATGTTAAGTATTTTTTGTAGCTTTTTTGATCGGCTACAACACCTGCTGGCCTAAATGGAGCGCAGCATTTAGGTGATGAAACCTTGTGGGGCAAACTGAAGAGAAGACACAGAAATCTGGTTGAACTAGAGAAACTTTGTGAGCAGGAATGGTCAAATGTCTCTCTGTATTGTAAAAAGTTACAGAAAACCAAATAAGTTTGGGTTGGCAGTGTTTTATTTGTATATAAAATTTCCTTTCTTTTCTCAAAATGTTAAAAATTCTAGTTTTTCCAGTATGACATTATGTCATGTAGGTCAAAGATTAATTTATTACATTTTTTTAACATATTTACCAGCAGTGAAAGCTAATGCCTCTATGTCTGTAACACAGGCAAAACAGAGAAATAAACAATGAACACATCACCTCTCCAATGGCTGTGTCTACAGTTTTCACTCATGTTACATTACAAAAAAAAATGTATTAAAATGTTTCTATCAGGCAAAATACAGTCAGATATTTTTCTGCAGTTTTGAGCAACAAGCAAACATCACTAGAAAAAACTGAGCATTTTACAAGCCTACAGTGAGATGCATTACCTAACTCTACTGCAAAACTTCTTTTGCAGTAGAAAAAGAAGAATTACAAAAGAATATTTTGTAACTGAACAAAATATTAGAACATGGTTGTGATGTAAATCCCACCGAGTAGGGAGACGGCAGTGGAAGTGAAAATGCAAGGGGTGGAGGAAGTGTGTTTGACCATCAGTGTTTGCTCACAGTCAGACAGTGTAGCAGCCCCTCTGTCCCACATACACGCACTCACACACTTTCGCCCCACTGACCATGGATCTCCCAAGGGATGGAGCTGGAGGTCAGGGAGAAGGTGGAGGTCAAATGGGCCTTGATAAGTCCTCCTAATAGGTTGCTGTGTGTCTTTGTGTGTGTTCGAAAAAGAGCTGACGGGCTAACTGGGGGGCTAAAAGCTAAGCGAACAAATACACGCACACACGCACAGGGTCACGCACTGTGTGCATGCATGCTCAGTCTTTAAGGTCAGACCACGGGTTGAGAATGTTAAATGGGGAGACTGGGGACATCAAATATTTTCCTACCCATCACTGTCTGCAAACCACCTGAAATCCTGAACTCTCATTTGTGTGTGTGTGTGTGTGTGTGCAGAGGACATGGATTAAGGTTTAGTTTATGAATCTGTGCACACTGAAACAGACAGATGTGCAGACATAAAGTCAGCCAGACACACAGACACACAGACAGGGTGTGTGTCGTTGGGCGCCAGTCAGACAGATGGACTTTCGGGTGCAGACTGCGGCCACAGAGATAGGAGCTCACTCCCATCGCTTTTCTAACACCCGCTGCTCGTTTTATCGCTCCCCTCCAGATGTATCCAGGTAACTCCAAGGCCAGCCCGGTCTTAAAACCCTGCCAGTCAAGGTAACAGGTAATTGCAGAACGGTACTCGTAAAACCGCGTGTTTGCTAACAGCTGGGCTCCGCCCACAAGGCTTTAATCACCAAACTTGGGGAGACGGCGAACGACAACGCACACTGCGACATAATTGGTGGCTTAATCTGTTTTTTTCACTCTGCTTCCCTTTTCCTTTACATGCCGACTTGTTTTCACTTGCCAACATTTGTCTAAAGTTATCCCAGTCGTGACTTATTTTCTGTCTTTATCTGAACCCCCTTCCCCCCTCCTTCTGTGCCTGTATTTCTACAACTTTATGAGCGACTCTGTCACCCTCCCTCTTTTAATGTTTGATTCCAGGTGATAAGGCAAGACAGAGAGATGAGTCTGATTGCACTGGTTAATGTGGTCAAAGGTCAGAGGCTGTGTGCTGGGAGTGGAGAACAGAGGAGGGACGTTAGTCCCAGTGAATCCCAGTTGAAACTAGAGCATGAGCACGTTTGAACCATCAACATGTCTGGCACACGAAAACCGAAGCAACTGTCCCTATCAGCCTGAAAGTCATTACCTAACAGTCTAACAAGATACGCATCAAGAGTTTGTATATATATCTACTGTCACATGTACTTACCCTCTGAACGACGATAAGATTACTGATCCTCTTAGCAAACAGGCCATTAAATACACTTGAGAGGACAAACCTAAAGATCCACAAACATCACCCCACAGAAGCGTTCACAACCCTTGAACTTTTCCAAAGTCTTCACCTTATACCTGCAAACTTCAGTGTATCTAGTGGGATTTCATAGTGTGGAAAAAAATTATGCATAGTTTTGAAAACTCATGTTAAAAATAGAAATCTGAATTTTGTGTCTTGCAACCCTGATGTAAACCTTTTATAGAACTAACTTTTGTTGCAATTACAGCCTTTTAAGATATGTATCTACCAGTGTTGTGCCCAGACGATTTTGGCCTCTCCTCTTCGAGAGCTAACTGGGGCTCGTTTGATTTGGATGGAGAGTTTTTAACAATTGTTGCACATTTTAGATTGAATTTAGACTTGGACTTTGATTAGGACAGTCTAAGGGTGCTTTGATCCCAACCACTCCATTGTAGTTTTTTCTGCTCAAGGAACAATTTCCAAAGCCTAAAGTTTTTTGAATCCTCTAAAATATTTTGTCAGTATTTAGCTCCATCCATCTTCTTATTAACTCTGTTAGCTTAGCTTAACTTAACGTGATGCTAAACCTATCATGTTTCTACATGAAGATGATATTTGCACTGATGCGCTGTGTTCGCTTTCCACTGCACATGGCACTTCGCGTGACCCTGTATGTTGGACTGTCCCATGCTCTTCCCATTTTCAGATCTCTTTTAGGGGTATGAGAGTAAAGGGGCAGCTGAAAATAATTTTTTACTTGTGTAGAAGCTTGGAAAACATGAATCACTTGCCTTCCACTTTACAATTAAGGCCTACCTTGTGTTGTTTTTTCACAAACGGTTCAGGTAAAACACACAGATGTTTTGTGTGGCAAAATGCGAAAATGTTTAAGGGCGGGGTGGGGGGTGAAATACAGAAAGTACATACGAGCAGCTGCTTGATAGATTTAGTGCACATACAACCTACGCAAAAATAAAAAAAAAAGGCATGCAAACATGAAACTTCACACACATGTATACAGTACAGTTTACTGTCAAACAAGGACACAGTTCATCTCCTCTTTCCTCAACAATCTCTTGTTTGTTTCAGACCGCAAACAAACAACACACTCCCCCACAACAGTGGTCATTGACACAGACTGAAACTCAATCGTCCTCCGGCTCTTCGCTTCACCCTCTTCTGCTCTATCCTAAACACCCCGACCTTTCTTCTCCCTCTCGTTCGCAGTTCTCATCTGATTTCATTCTTCGCTCGGATCCGGCTATTATAAATTCATTGTGTGCTGTTGTGGCTGATTGAAGTGATGGGCTGATTCCTCGGGGCTTCCTGCCTGATGGAGGGTGCTATAACAAATAGCCCAATGGGTCTGTTTAGATAACACTGACCTCTCGCAGACCGCCACCACATCTGCTGTAAGGGGGGAGCTTTTGTGGGATTTGCTGTCATCAGTGGGTGAAAGGAAGGAAAGTGAAACAGACAAATTGGATCAAATAAAATAAATAAATACAAAAAATACCATAAATGAAGGTTAAGTTAAAGGAAGGGAAAAGAGAGGTGGGGGAGGTCACAGAGGGAAGGAAGTCTTGGGTGGACAATAATTTGAGACGTATTGTAACTCCCACCTGCCCTCTCAAAGAACAAAAGTGTGAGTCATCATCGGGGTGAATTGTGAAGGGAGACAAGGGGCCGCTGCTTCGTTGGTCTGCCTGATCTGCATTCTGCCCATGGGGTTACCAGGGTAACGAATACAGAAGACAGAGGGGTGAGGAGGGCGAGGGGGGGGGGTGCATGGAGAGGGCACTCACCCTTTTCCTTGGAAATGGATATTTGCGCCTTTGTTATCCTGCATGGGGTTATGATCGTGTTGATTAACAAAAATAAAAAATGTTTAAACAGCCCGCCCTCTCCCCGCTGGCCTCTAATACCAGGAGGCTGATCAGACTTCACCTGGCCAACTCATCAGCATTTAGAAACCTGTGCCCATTAGAAATAGGTTAGATAAAGGAACACACATAATAACCACAGATGAAAAAAGCTCAGTGTCGGGAGCTTGACATAATGCTTAAAAGAGGGGGCAATCAGCTCAGTTTTCTTCCACTGACAACCCATCTGCTTCCATTTTGTGGATTTTTTTCATACATGAGCATGTTTAGCGAGAGGCTTCAGCACAGTCTGTTTGGGGTAAAGGCTGATTATTTACCTCATAACATCCGTCCTATTTAAATGTGGCTTTCTTTACACTGAAAGTGGGCTTTAGTGGTCAAGTCACTCTTTGAATTACAACAGCAAGGCTGGCCCAAGGCACAAGCAAACTAAGCAGCAGCTTCAGACCTCTAATAAAACAGGCAGCGCTAAACGAGGATTGGAACTGTTACATAAATCAGGTTTACAAATGTAAGTTTTTTTTTTTTGTTGTTCTAGTGATACATTATTTGAATTTGTGCAAAACAAAACCTGGGATTCATGATATTTAATATATATATATATATGCAAATAAATTCAATAGGACTGGAAGGATTTTGATTAAGTAAAATATTCAGCTTAAAATTTTAGAGACTGGATGTCATTGTACTCATGAAGCCCAGTTTCTCCTTGAATGAGTAAGGAGAAACTGCTCAATACAAAGAAAAGAATTACTTAGAAATTGTCTTTATATTTTTAAAGGCTGGAATGGAAAATGCTAATATCATTTTAATCCTCTACACAGTATTTATCATGTTCTGCGCTCCAGAAACTACATTTGTCATCTTTTTAAATTTGAGCATCACAAATTATGTGAACCGAAAGTGATTCAATCAGCCCAGATTTTACAATTGTGTGCCTGGTATTAGATTTTATTTCCGATTCTGTTTAGAGCCCCACGCAGCCTTGAACCAGCTCTGTCAACAGAGCTCACATACTTACTGAGCAGCAGTTAAAAATAATGATCGGTGGCAATATGCATGTTTTCACATATACTGAAAAACATTACAGGGTACGAGACTATAGCACATATTTGAAATCCAGCAGCTATGAATCATAACTCTAACTCTCTCGTGTGACAAAATGTTTTACAACCACACTATTAAAAACATTGACCAAGCCTGGGCCACACAGAGCAGCGTTAGCAACTGCATGCTATCTATCTCGCCTGACACAGCAGTTAAAACGGGACACTCCTCACTCTGAGACACACAGCTGCCCCTTAAGATAATGTTGTTCTTTAATTAAGCTATCTGTGCTGTGCAGTTTAAAGAAGCAGAGGAGACAAGGGGCTTCCAAAAACAGTCATTTTGTGCGCATGGGTGAATACATGAATACATGCTAACAATGCGTTGTAAATAAGCCGAGAGGAGGGTTGTTGTTTCCTAAGAGCGAAGACACATCCATTTTTTTTTTTTTTTAGACAGCAAGGGATTTATTTCATTTTAGCGATTTATCTGAAAGCAGAACAGCCCAGACTGTGGCAGTGTGTTTGAAATGGGACTGGACATTTGTCTTTATGGTTTCATTCATGCAATGTGTTATAGCATAATTACATCAGATGGCATTTAAGCATATACAGGCTTCTAATTTAGTTAATTTCATACTAACTTTGGACTCACAACAAGAATAGAGGATATGAAGCATGAATGTTCAGGGTAAAGTGGGTGACATTTCATAAAAGGATCTCCGAAGTTTACCCCAAACCTTAACCATGTTATTGTCTCTACCATCGAGCAAATTTCTCCACTTTGATGCCAAACCTAGCCTGATTCACACTGTCAAGCAAACATAGCTGGCCCAACGTTTTTTTCAGGCCCTATGCAAAATTTCATTTTACCCCGCAAAATTTTTTTATGTGGTTTTAAACCACATATGTGGTTTTAAATTGGATACGTATCCAGTAGAGTCTGCTGTCAGAATGGTCATGTTGCATTTTATCCAAATTTGATACAACTGCGTCGTAATTTTGCACCAGCAGCAACAATGGCTGAAGAAAGCATTTGCCGATACTCAACTTTCTTCATTTTTTATTTTTTTTTAACTTCCTTCATTTTGTTATGATCTTGTGACAATACTGTCGGCTCCCGTTGCTCAACATATTTAAAATCAATCCACTGACGACGGCATCCATTACTGTTTCTGTAAACTGTGCAACGCTTTGTGACGTACATTCCTCTTCTGCTCACGGAGGTCACTGAAGGGTCATAACTCGGCACACTGAAGTCTGATTGCGATTGTATTTAATTAACAGAATTAATGACCATGTAAAATAATTGGATTTCAGTTCAAGACATGCTGTGTAAATGTAGCTTAATGCTTTTTTTAAATTTTATTTTTTACATGCGTCCTGTCTGGGAGTGTGATACTCACAATCGTTGCCTGAGAGCGAATGTGAGGCCCTAAACATTGACTTTCACAAGCGTCACAACTGTCTCCATTCGCAATTATGAAGCTGTGTTTTTAGTTAGCCGTGATCAGCTCTGCTTTCTTTCTGCACATTAACTGCTAGAATGACTCGACTGCATCCTCAACCCTGTAAGTGTAAAGGATGAATAGCAGGATGGAAAGACTGCTGCTCAAGTATTTCATTCTGCAGGCACTAGGAGGAGGAGTGAATGAAAGTACACAGATTCCGGCAGCAGTTCTTGTGCAGTGGACCAAAATGCACCTGCATCTGCAACACAAAGACAAATCCATAACATGTTTCAAGCTATAAATATAAAAAAAACAGAGGTTAGGTTGAACTTCATCAAACATCACATGGGAGGTTTTCAACTTTCAACCTTTATAATACACCATGGTAATGCAGTTTGGAATTTATATGATCATTTATAAATACTAAGGCAAATCAGAGATTTAAAAACACCTATATCTAGTCTTTTTTTTTTTTTTAAGACACATTTTTAGGGTTCAACCAGTGGCAAAGTATGTGCAAAATATTAATCGCCTGAAGTGGATTCAAGCGGCTGGGCCGAGAGAAAAACGCCATTTAGGATTCAAGATTTTCCATTTGGCCACCTGAAAGAGACTTACCGCCAATTGTCCTGCTGGTCATCTCACAGGATAGAATGCAAATGCAGGGGTCCATATAGGGCCTGGTGCGGGGAAAGCCATTGATTTGAGATGAATACAGTGGCTACTCTCAGGCCCTTCACGGTTATTAGGGCTAATGGAGAAACATAAAATAGTGAGCGAGAGAAGCAGAGATCCGGCACAAATGCTCTAAATAGCTGGCTACTCCACAGGCCTCTTGGAGAGTTTGGCTTGCAATTTGCATTCCTTTGTGCGACAACTTGTAATCCTCCCCTCAGCATGCCAAGAAACACACAACAGATTTATTGTCCCAGTCAACAAATCGTTTAGGTCATCCCGAGCCTATTACTGCCTAATGCGGAGGGAGAACCCCACCACCCTCCCTCACCCTTGTCTCCACTCCCCACTCTGTCCACCGCCTCATATCCTCCACCGACCGGAGACTTTTGCAAACACAGCCCCCTTTGCTCAGCCCGGGGCCCCCAGTGCTCTGTCGCTTTGTTGGGGGCCCCCACCGGTCCATTCAAGCTCCATGGAGCAGAGCTGCGACTTCTGTGCACGTCTGCTTGGGAGGTTGGGAGGGACTGAGAGCAGCGGTTGAGGCTCGGATAGTTTGCAGCGCTTTAAAGACATGAGGTTTCCACCGCCGCAGGCCCACACAGGCTGCGCGAAGATTTCACACGACATGACAAAAAAATAAGGGCAAGTTTGCGGGATGACAACGTGTGTTTGTCGCTTTAAAATAACTTCAAATCAGCAACTCTGTCTTCGCTAGTGTTTTATATATGGGCTGAACAAAAAAAATAAAACAAATAAAAATATAAACGCCACAAAACCAGCTGAGTATAACTTGATAATTTTGTAGACAGTTGTCTAAATCCAGATATTTTTGACTGTTTCTCGTACCATTGTTCATATTATCATTGTGCAACAAATTCCCTTTTTATTTTATTTTTTTTTATAAAAAGCTTGGCCAGGAGCTTGAGTAAATCATGGTGCGTCATATTGTTTTTGGATAAGATGTCCCAAGTGTGACAGTTGGTTGGTCCTGTTATTATGTTTGATGGAGCACAACCACATCCTCTGTGTGTCAGCAGGAAAACCCAGAAACACTGTATTTTTGTCTGCCTGGGTGTTTGTTGTGGGTCTGAGACAGAAGGATGTTTTTATTATTTTTTTATAGATAGATAGATAGATAGATAGATAGATAGATAGATAGATAGATAGATAGATAGATAGATAGATAGATAGATAGATAGATAGATAGATAGATAGATAGATAGATAGATAGATAGATAGATAGATAGATAGATGATAGATAGATAGATAGAATTCATATCAAATGAACTAAGACTAATTTTGAGATAATGAAAGCTTGAGAAACAGAGACTGCAGTCCATCTGTGTGTGTTGGCCCCGCTCTGCAGGACTCAAACAAGGGGTCAACCCCGAGAGAACAACTCCCCCCACCGTCATCTTCCCACTAACACAACGGGCCTTTGATTCGTTTGTTTGGACACACACACTCGCGTCTAATCGTTGTTTTTCTTTTTTAGTTTACCCCCACAAGGCGCACATGCATCACGCAGGACAAGCAGCGCATATGGGATCGGTACTCCTCGCAAACCACACCAAACACATTGTGAGACCCCCACCCCCGTCCCCAACATGCCCCCCTCTCCTCATTGCATGCAGAGAAGCGGTGCTCCGCGCTTGTGGCCCAACAAGCGTCACTCTTTCTCCGCATATACGGAGATAAACACGGCCATAATTAAAACGCATGGAATTTCTGTTCCATAGAATTGACATCTGCAAAATGTGTCTCCGAAGCAGTGCAAGGGCTGATTTTCGTCATTAAAATAAATTGAATTGATTTTTAAAAAAAAAATCATGATTTTAATGATTTTATATTGTGTGTTTTGCTGCGCCGTACAGACAAATAGTCGAGACTGATAAGTAATATAATCCACTCATGTATCCTCCAGTTATTTAACAACTGGGCCTGACAACATCTAATATCCATGTCTAATTTCTGTCAGAGGCCATAATCCTGATTGTTCTCCTTCTATTCAGGTTTATTACTAGGAACGACATTATACAGGTGAACGAAAGGGTTAAGAAAATAATTCTTCATCTCTGGACCACGGGATGAAAGCTGCATAATAGAGTTAAAACGGAAACACATGTTCACCATTTCCACACGCTCACTTTGAAGAAGATGTTGCATCGCATCCAATGGGAATGCATTACCTGAAGGGAAATATTTATTCATTCATCAGTGTACTCATGTATTTGTTTGTACACCAAAAATATAACACTGTTTTTAATAATAATAATAATAATAATAATAATAATAATAATAATAATAATAATAATAATAATAATAATAATGTATTACTAATTTTACACATTCATAAAAATAAAAAATGAAACAACTTAAATAGAGACACTTATTTTATGCTGTTGGGAGCTTTTGTAATAATAATAATAATAATAATCATAAGAAGAAGAAGACGAAGAAGAAGAAGAAGAAGAAGAAGAAGAAGAAGAAGAAGAAGAAGAAGAAGAAGAAGGAGAAAAAGAAGAAGAAGAAGAAGAAGAGCTTTTCTGTTATAAGTAAGCCAGATCCCCCCCTGCCCTCCCTAAAAGAAAGGAGAGTGAAAAGCGCTGCAACGTTGACACATTTTACAAGTGCCTTACATCCCAGCAGAACCAGCTACATGACACTGCAGCTGCACCTCCGTTGCAGTGGGGCGCTGGTATTAATTTATTTTGTCAAATTGAATTTTCTCTGGGAGTGCGTCAAGGCCAGTAGAAGCGAACATCGGGGGGATGTTTGCAGTTGTGCTTGGCAGAGAAGGCAGGCGACTCCTCAAGACTGCATGGCCCCGCTGTTCAAAGACAACTTTTATGCGTTTATTTCATTTTGAAGTATAATCTTTTTTGGCTCTTGAGCGCTGCACGTTTTTTTTTTTTTTTAAGAGGAGCCCCTATATGTAGACAATTTCCCCGCGATAAAAAAGATCAGATTTTAAAACCACTCATGGAATGAATGTCATTCGGTTCTCAGAGAATTTTTAGGAAGGAAAGTAAAATATGGAAAATATTCAAACAGTGAAAGATTGCAAACAAAAAAACAGATTTAAATGCACAAGGCCGAAAGATGATGGGGAATCTAGAGATTGCAGCAAGAGCGCCTCGTTAAGAAATACAAAGGGGCCCCAATTAAATACAGCCACCTTGGGTAACACGTGAATTTGGTTTGAATACATTTTCTGGCCGCACCGCTCCCTGCACACATGCCCTTGGTTAGGTCGTCTCCTTCTGTGATTCCCACAGAATCGCTGGTAACTCTATCTGGCGACAATCAATTCCTTGCCAGGAGCTTACTGGATGTATACATTATCCAGTTGTTTGCACCACACCTTGCAGGACTTATTTTGTTTCTGTCATTAGCTGAGGAAGTGTAGATGAAGCCGCATTTGAAATTAGTTGGGAAATTTTGTCTAAAAGCGAAACTCAAAGATTTATCACACGGTGGTATATCTGAAGAGTTTATTTCGGTTAACCAAAATTTTAGGAGCAATATTACACAAAGTGTTACCCTACTATAAAAAGTGCCAAAGTAATCCCTGTGCACATTTTTTGATCACACTTTTTTTTTTTTTTCAGTCAACTTTCCATGGGCACAAACCTTCTTTCAAAACTTTAGCTATGGTCAAGTGAAGTCTAATTTGTTTATGGAGCACATTTCATTCAACAATCTGCAAGAGACATGTAAAAATAGAAATAAAGGCTACCCTCCACATGTTGCACATTATTTTCTCCCAGGACAGCTACTGACTCAGCAAGTTTCCACATGATTACCAAATATAGCATTTCTGCTATATTTTAAATTCAGTCAAATTTAATATTAATCTTGTTAGAAACACAGTTGTCATGGGTCTGAACCACAACATATAATTTTGTTTTTACAATAAATAGATTCCTGTGTAATGTAACAATATCACTTTCTGAAGTTAATTGCCAAAATGTATGCATGTTTGACAATATTATTTATTTATTTTATATGCACCTGTGAAAGGCAGATGAGTGCATTAGCAGAACAGGCGGCTTGTCTTGTTTGAAAAAGTCCAACCAATTTAAGCACACAGTCATCCTGGTTCTGCAGCTCTTGCTTCCCTTCCTGTCTCTCTCTCCTTTAACCTCCTCCTCCTCCTCCTCCTCCTTTGGGGCCTGTGATCAAAGCTGGCCTCTCTGCCACAGCTGCCCATCAGGGGGCTCCTCACCCTCACCTACAACAACACTGCCTGCTGGGCTTCCCTCTCTGATGCACACAGCCAGATACATACAGGGGCAAATGCTGGAACCCACACACAGGTTCACACACACTTCAGGCCTCCCAGAGTTTCATCCCCCTGCACCCCCTTTCAAAATACCATTAATCTCCAAGGTGAAAGCAGATGACACCCTAAACTCAGTGCAGATCAAGTTGTAAACTCAAGATATTGCGCATATATCTTGAGCGATGAGAGGCCACGATCCTGCGTATGTCGTCCTGCCAACGTTTGCACCAGGCTTCACAACTTCACACTATGTTTTGGAAGAGCAAAAAGCAGACGCGCCACACTGTCCAGGGTATTAGCAACCCTCCGCAAGAGCAAACACATGATGCAGTGGCAGACGCCAGGAAAAACAACCTCCACAGCTTGCATGTGCAGGACTGTGTTTTGGTTCCACCTGTAAGCTTTTATCCGATGGCTTAGCACATAAGTTACTTCCTCTTCTGTGCTTGACCTCAGCACTTCTCTCATTTGGCATGTGCGCTCCCAATTACACACATGACAAACACTTTGGTCTACTTCTAAGAGGCACTAAGAGCACTCCGGTGTGGAAACCTTCTAAACGCCCTTGTTTTGCTCCTCATGCCAGTTTGTTGACTCCTTCTGTCGTTTGACGAAACGCGCCGAGGGTTTCACTTTGAAAATCCACCACCCCGCTCCAGAACTGGAAGTAATCCTGTCGAAACATCTGGTGATGACTCAGGCTGCGTATCGGATGCACATCACATGCGATTCATTATCCTGAGGTTGGACTGTCCCAGGCAAATTGGTCTTTGTATATTTTCAGACAGACCCATACATATACATAGGACTGTGCTGTGATGACACATCGGCACGATGAAAGTGTTTCCAGTGTTTTTCGTCTGAGTTCAAAGGGGTTGATGGGAAACCTCCACCGGTCGTGTGACTCAGGAAACACCTTAGGCCTATCCTCTCCACTCTCACCTGTGCCCCGCTCCCCTCCATCACCCTGTTATCCCAATTCCCCTAAGACTGTGGGGTCAGTTAGCTAAATAATTGCCCATTAAAGCATTATCTGCTTCCTGAATGTGGTGAGGCGGCGCTGGGTTAGGACATGGATCAGGTGGTGTTTTTTATTACATCAAAAAATAGTAGCAAAGAAGTCAACTGGCCACTGTGGTGAGACAGGATGACTTCAGTGTATTTAAAGTGCAATGACATCACAGTTTAAACTCTTAGGGGATCAAAACAGATTTTTCCAACCTTTGTTCTCTGCTTTCGGCAGAATCCTTAAAGTCTTGAGCCAAATATAACATAAAATTGCAATTTTAGTTGTTCAGCTACTTTATTATGCTTTATAAGGCCTGCCAATTTCCAGACTTCACCAACTTTTAAATAAATGTATTTAGTCTTTTTTTTTAACACCTGAATGTTCCAGATGCTACTACACCAACCCAAAAATGTTGTTCTATCTGGACTTAGCGACATCATTATATTCCATATTTCTTTGTTCATTCGCAGGCATCTGGTGACATATTTCCCATGTCCCATGTTATTAGTGCAGACAGCATGGTCAAAGATGCAAGAGGAACAGAAAGTTGCTGAAATACAAGAGTAAATGGCCAGAAAATTATCTTGAAGAGTGAATAAAGGTTACAAATCCTTAGCAATGCATCTCCTGTTAAAGCTCTATATTCCTTATGTTCACTAAAAAAACAGACCATAATGCATTCTGCATTGAAGCTTCACAATAATCAGTGCTGATTCTTTTTTTGTTGTTGTTGTTGTTCTGCTTCTGTTGTTTTCTAGCCATAGCCTGATCCACAGCTTGTGTTTTGCTGTGTCTCTTTTCCTTATGTAGGTATTTTCACCATTAACTTCAAGTCATCGACTCTCTTTGATTTTCGTCCCCCACTGCTTCCGGCTTAGCTTCTGTGTTTAGCTGTTTCTCTTTCTTTGAGGAAGCCACCAATGGATATTCTGCCGGCGATTAACTTAAATTACATTTTTCTTCCTTTACCATAGAAAATGCTCATGGTTCAATGTTTAACAGTTTAGTTGCTGGCATTAGTTCAGCATCCGTTGTTAACATGGCAGACCTTAAATATGTGTACTCCCTCTGTTTTTGTTTTGTTGCAGTTAACTTTATGTACACTTTTTCTCTTTCAGAGATTTTTGACTATTTTTGTCATTTTGGTTAAGGATTGCCATTTGTAATATCATGTTATGTGTCCACACAAGAATGACTTTAATGTTCAAATAATTTAATTTGTAACATTTTGAACGTTTTTAAAGCATTGTCAAAGTTGTACAGGAATATTGCACAATAACAATTGAACAACATGAATATCTGTTTTGTGTAAGAGTAGGTGTGTCTATCTCTTCATCCGACATCAGCAGGACTATTTAGTATACCCTACAGCCATGACACCTTGGCTGAAGAAACATAAAAGGACAAAAAATGTTAGAATTATAAGTAAACCTAATGATTACTATGCATGAACACATGTAAAAGCCACATATAGTATTGCCATCTAGCTAGTTTAGAAAACCATAAAATAGACCAGGGGTCTTTGACAGGCCTCGGGGGGCCAGGGACCAGCAACTTTTAGATGTCTCCCTGGTCCAACACACCTGAATCAAATGACTAAATTACGTCCTCAGTGTTCAGTAAACTTCACCAGAGTCCTGCTAATGACCTGAATATTTGACTCACGTATGTTGAAGCAGACATTCGAGGACTAGAGTTGAAAACCTCAGACATAGACTTATGTCAATAATAACTAATTAGACAGTTTATTTAATGCAACAGTTATGGATAACACAGACACACTATATAAATTGGGTAACATGAGGTAGTTTAAATAAAAAAAAGTTAAAAAAATATATAGTAGATGATAAAAAACAAACAATTGTGATGAGTCACACATGTAGCTGATAGCGAAAATTCAACCTGGAAGACTCCATCACCTCCGTTCGCCCATCGGCGTTATGCTCATTTCCGACCTCAGCTCTGGACCTCACCCGGCGTGTCCAATCATCAATCAAGCTCTGCATAAAAGGATCCACACCGAAGCTGTCAGCCGCTTCCCAGCTGCGTTCAACCCCCCACCGACCCTTCTCCACCCACATCCTTCGGCTCTCCAGGATGGCACCCTTTCCAGACCTCCACCACCCTGGGTGCGAGCATCCCTAATCGGTTATCGGGATGTTCATCGAGTTCACATCAAATCTCAGCTCAGATCAGCTGCCGGGGCCCGAGCGCCAAAGAACTGTTATTCATTGCTGTCATTAAATCTTTTAATTGTTCGTTTTTCTTCGTCTGAGTCTTTCCAGATTGAAATGTACACGTGTGCGCACACACACAATAATGCTCTTGCTACATACTTTTCCAGGAAGAGTGAATGCTGCAAGTCAATGTCTCAATGCAATCCGCTCAGTTTCAGCAAACTGGAACCGAACTGAACCATATTTTATTTGAAATAAAATGTATACTGTTGATTCTTTAAAAAAAAACAAAACAAAAAAAAAAACAAGATTTAGTTTTTTACTGCTAAATTTAACAGCCAATCTGGATCTCATCTGTTATTGTAAAATATATAGCAATAGCAATAACTTTATTATCATATTCTCAAAAAAACTGTGCAATGAAATTCGTACTCCACAAACTCCATCCGACTCTATTAAAATACAGTCACATTAATTATATATATATAAACTACAGTCACATGGAAACTACAGAAAGCTGGAATGACATTGAGTGTAAGTAAGAGTTGGCTCGACACACTTCTCACAGGACCAGTTACTGATTTTTTTTCCCCCTTCGGCAGGCTGCGTCCCTGGTTCCCCCTCCCTCTGTTTACCCGGGCCGGTTGCCACCTCCCTTTCAGCAGGTTCACACAGAGTTCTGGGCTTTTTAGCTGGCCGAGTGATGCCTCCATCAGGAAATCACCTCATCGTGACAAGGCGTAGAGAATACAGTGGGACTCACCGTTACTACATAGACCAAGGCAGCCAAATGGCCAAATAGCTCTCAGATCTTTATTCACAGATACTGAAATATTAAAGAGAGAGGCTGCTTTGGAGGAATGAAGGGGGGAAAAAATGCAACATATGAGTGGTAAATATTGTCAGTGGTGGAAACTAAATGGTTCAGTTCAAGTTGAACGAGCAGGTTCGGCTTGGAGGTGCAATCTGTCTCACATTCTCGGCAGTTTATAGAGACAGGGGGGTAATTGATGAGAGACAAAAGTTTTCATAAGCTCGGTGGCTTTCAAGGCATTCATGCAAGTGTTATGTGAGACAGGAGGAGAGGGAAAAAGACACCATGGGAGTGAAGTCTGCAAGGAGGAGGGACACAGAAAGGATGAAGACAAGGAAGTCGAGTGGAACGTTCACAAGATCACAACACAAAGACCTGACACAACCACCTCCAACTGTTGCGCATTATTTTCGCTTCGTAAAGGATGATATTCCTGCAATGCAAAGAAATGCACATATATTTCTATAAATATAGACACTTGGACAATCTGTGGAATGCTGACAGCAACTGCAGCTTGCAGCCCTTTGAGTTGAGAGAGAATCTGAGGAATGGTACCAAGAGGAATTCTAGTTATCTAAAGCCATCTTTCACTTTCCTCCACTGCTGCCTAGTGGAGGAATTCAAGCTCTTCACTGTTTTTGTGAAAGCGCTCAACATCTGAGACTCATCCATCAACTAGCACCGCTCATGTGTTACCGCGAATCAATATGCCGACTCCACGGAAAGCGAGGGCGGACGCTTCTGTTCCGCAAGACGCAAGTCACGGGCTCGCAGTTAAACCTGCGGCCCTTCAAGTGAAATATTACTCCAACTCCACTCTCCCTCTGTCCTTCATTCTTTTTTCCTCTAATCTCTCCTTCGCTAAATGTTTCTGTTGGAACTGAGCTCCCCTGCCTGTGTGCATCAACAAACACAAGAGGAGAAACCAGCAACTGTATTAACAGATGGCCAGAGTCAATAAAACACACACAAATCAAGCGCCGGACACATCTGTTGGACGTAGAGGCCGACTAATCTTTCTGTGTGGCTCGACGGGAGTGATGGAATCACAGCGGCTCAGCCAGATTAGAGGCGAGCAGGGCAGATCACCCAGGGGACCCACAGGGAGCTTTGTAATGGATTGCAGAATAGAGATAAAGCATGATAAAGGCTTGGAAGGGGGGATGACACGATTTAGTCAGATAAAGTAAGTAGCACTAAAAGGAGCAGGAAGTAAATGTTTCATCATGCATCTCTGACTGCTTAGAGAGACTCCTGGTTTAGATCGCTGCTTTAACTTGGATGTTTGGATGAGGAGATGTAAAAGTTGCTCCGTCTCCCTTGGCAAACGTGAATTCTAATGTGAATAATAAGCGTAGAGTCTTGGAGGTGTAACGCACTAACTTAAATATATTCTGAATATTAGATAAGTCTCATGCTTACTGATGATCAATGCAAACATGGAGGTCAAAATCCTTTGTGTAATTTCAAACCGGTTACAAAATATTCTGCATATAGCTGAGATATATAACTTCAATGGATGGCGGCTTATTTGGGACATTTGTCTTACTAACTGTCTGGAGGAGGGGATAATATTTGCTGGTGGTTACTGCTGATAAAATACACAGATGGGAAAATGTGAGAGGAGCAGACAAATGTTTAAACAGATCAAAAAACAGACAGCAATCTTTTTTACTCAGATTTAAAAATGAGTTGAATCCTCGTCAACATTATTATATTGAAATATAAATGTTCTTTTGAGCTTTTTTTTTTTGTTTGTTTTTAACCTGATTTAATCACTTTAAATAGTTTGCACATCAGGGACAGCTATGGACTGGTGTTGGGAAATAAGGCAGTTACAGGTTTTAAAAGGGTTTGGTCACAAAACCAGATGGATTGACAGACAGAAAGCACTTCCCCTCCCTTACCTATTGGCTTTCGGTTACAAAACACCTTTAATTTTAAACTAATTTTTAACATTTGTACTTTGATTGTTTTTTTTATTTTTATTTTTTTATTTGTGGCTGTGTGCAAACACTGACAGGATTTAGTGTAATGGATTTGATCAGATAGTGTCTCTTAGCATAATTATGTTCCACATTTATTTGCCATAAGTAGAAAATGAAACACTACCACTATGATCTAAATAAGAATAAGAAATATTTTAATCTTGAAACAGCTGTAACCTGGAGAGATGTAACAACATTGTTGACTTAATCTGTTGAAAAAAAGAACAAGAATGCAAGAAGTGTGCTGAAAAACACAATAAATGCTGGGAAAGAAAAGCACCAAACATCAAACAGACGTAATCAGATGAGGTTGATAAGCATATGAGTTTGGTTAATTCCCAACAAATTATCTAATCCAGATGTTGCACTCTGAGTGTAAACACACTGCCCTGCAGAATCATAAAACAAATAAGCATGAAAAAGGTTTAAAGTTTCAAACAGAGTCTGACCCCCAGACTCAGAATCTTCCAGGGAGCGGAAAAAAAAGGAAAAGAAAAGGGAAAAAAAGCAAAAGCAAATCCACAACACACACTCCCACTTTGCTGCCTTTTTGAAACAGGAAAATGTAAATATGGTAATATTTAGCACGTGTTTTAAAACAGATCGGTTTTCTCAAGCAGGGAGAAGCCGAGAGAAAAGGAGCGAGAGAGGTTTAGACGGGAAGGAATGGAGATGAAAAAAAAAAAAGAGTGGCCCACACACGATATAAGGCCTCCACACATTTGTGTGTGCGTGTGTAGGTGTGTGGTGTGTGTGTGTGTGTGTGTGTGTGTGTGTGTGTTCTCCAGCCTGTGCGATGTGGACCAGCGGCAGCTTCACACTTTCCACCCAGAGCTCCGGCTCGCTGGTGATGGCCTCAGCAGGCTGCAAGTCGCCAAACTGGATCTGTCATACTGTGAGTCTGGAGAGTCAACAACAACTTAACAATAAGAAAACACCACTCCGATGGCTCACATCATCCATCTGTACGACACAGCTATTCTTCACGAACAGGAAAAATTAGATGAGGAAGATAAAGGAGGAGGGGGGGTAAAGAGAAAGAGAAAGGGAGACAGCAGAGGGAGGAGGAGCAGAAATGGAAACATGCTGGACATATGGATGTGTTTAAGGACCACCAGGGAAGGGAAGCTCGTGCATTTTCGCATAAACCCTGATAAACTCCAAATATGTAATTACACGGGGTTTAGGGCTTGTCTGTTGCCGATTCATTCAGGAATTTCTGGTTACGTCTCTCGGAGAGTTCGCCATAGCGGGGCTCTTCTCGTTCTCAAGTGGAGGATCTGCATGGCTTTAGCAACAAGCCCAGCCTTCTACTTACCCTAAGACCTGCTTGGGGTGCGGGTGCCATTGTCCCCCACCCACACCCACACCTATTTAACAAGGCGGTGTGCGAAAGAAGAAAGCAGTGAAAAGAAATACCTCCTCCTACATAAAAAAAAAAGAAAGGCAAATGAGCGGGATCCTTGTAAAGTACCTGCAGCACGTTTAAAGATTTCATCGCACAGCAATATTTATGGTTCTTCTAGTCCTTGTCAGTGTTTGTAGCCAATTTGTTGAGCTCCAATAAATAGACTGGCCTATTTATCAGCAGACCACATGGCAGCCATTTATGGCACCTAACAAGAGGCAGATGTGTTTTGTATATGTTTTCACATGCAGGTTTGACGCGCTGACAGGCCGAGACAGATAGCCGAGATGCACAACCTCTGTCCCGACTGCTGGATGGGCAGTAAACATCGGCTCTGATTAGACCGTGGAAAACACAAACAGGCTTCTCTGACCAACCTTGAGCCATATTTGTCTTCTCATGACAAGGATCTTCGATTCATAAACAGGGTACGTCACTTTGACTGCGGGCAAGACATGCATGCGCAGAGGGACTTTGCACCACTCCTGCTGCCTGTGAGGCCTGTTCGTGTGTGTGTGCATAATGTCTATTCCAGAGTGTAAACACAATGCGTACCTACCCTAACTGTGTGTACATTTAAAAGTGTCTTTTGCTTTGTACTTCCTCGTGTTTTGTGTGTGTGTGCGCGCGTGTGTGCGTGTGTGTCTGCATGTCTGAATGTTGCCAATTACCCCAGCTATAAATACAAAGATCCCCATCCGTCACAGAGTTTCTGGGTGGCTGCAGAGCCGCCATAATTGGTTTCAGATGGTCACCAAGATCTCGCTCCCTCCGCTGCAGCACCATCACCACGACTGTGTGTGAGAGAAAGCCGCAGGGGAGAGGGAGGAGAAAGAAAAAAGATGAGTGACAGAAGTGAATAAATACAGAGCGAGCACAGGAATAAACAAGGAGACACTAAATGTTTCTTTTGTTCTGGAATGCTGCTCTTGCCAGTGAGCAGCGAGCTGGGATGGAAAGGAGAAGTTAACTTGTTAACTCAATAAGCGCTCATGGAGTTTTAAGCACTGTTTGCATTTTGATGTGATACATGGCAATCAAATGAGATTTTAAAGACGGGATATTTGGATTAGACTTGATATGTTTGTAATCCATCAAGAATAAAAGTGGAACTCCAAAAAAAAACCAAAAAAAACAAACAAAAAAAAAAGTTATATTTGCATGACATTAACACGAAATGTCATTACAATTCACCCCAGAAAATTTAATATTCGCTTCATAGAACCAGTAACTTAGCTTTAAGAACACCAAGCGTCTAATTAAGATTCATGAAATGAATGTTTAATGGCGTTTACGTCAATGCTACTTGGCAACTTAGTTAAAATCGGCTTAAGTGATGTCCATTCCCATGGGGAGTGTGATCAATGGACATATTAACAATAAATTGGCTGACGATGGACCTATTGACTACTTAAGCAGACGGCGCAGCGAGACTAAGTGACAGCTGGTTAGAGGGTCAGCTTAAAAGGTTGGATCAAAGAGGAGCAGAGAACAGAAATCATAAATTAGCCACCTAAAATCAAAGCTTCATTGGCAGAATAACTAGCCTCACAAGATGGACTCATGAGCGAAGGAAGATGTGCACAAACAGAGAAATACACTAAAACATCTAATAAAAGCTTGTGTCTTCTTCTGATGATCACTGTCATAATTATTCCCAATACAGTTTTTTTATTCATATGGATCATAATTTACACATATTAGGACTATAAACTGGACAACAACATTAATTATGACTACACTGCAAAATCCTGCAATAGTTCGCAAACTTTGTTTTTTTCAGTCTAAATGACAAATATATTTATGAATAAGAATGAATTCATGCTTGTTAACTGACTAAAAGTTTGGTACTGTTTTAAATGTGCAATCAATCAATATGGCTCCAATGTATAATTTTATATTACACATTCTGTGCTGTGTATGAATCAAATGGATTTATTTTTAGTATGCTGTTGTTATACAAAATACTAGTTTTCAGTCATATTATGAGTCACTTTCAGCCTACTTCATCAGATTTTTTTTTTTGCACAAATCATTCAAAATGTCCTCAAATTGGGTGTTGACAGTTTGTTATAATAGTGTTTTTAAAGCAATATTGAAATGTAATACATGATACAATACATGGGTTTTAAAATTTTTAATAAACATATTTTGTAAATGAACACAGCAAAATCATATAAGTTTAATAGCCACATTAAAATGGTTTGAGCTGGATGCTAGTAGCTTACTTTGTTCTGCTGCTAAACACCTCTCAATTAATTATCAGTTTCAATCAAATCTGTATTTAAACATTGTTTTGTTGTGGCTGCTGGGTAACAAACCTAACAGGAAGAGGGTTTCCACATCAAATTCTGCTTAATGTCCTTGACCCCTCACTTTCAGTGAAGATATGCATGCAAAATAGATGTATCTATACTCAGCACTCACTTCTTTTCAACATGGAGCTGATAAACAAACTAATAACTTACTACATTAGGTTGAGCTTATCACAAAATATTTTATTTTTCATGCTTTAAAGATACATTATGACTTTTCTGGGACTTATTATTTTTAAAATAAATTTATATTTTGAAAAAGTGTTATGATGGACCATGTATAAATCTTTCTAAAAACAACCAACTTTAAATTACAACGCATTACACATGCAGTTCTCAAAGCGTCCCTGATTTTCTCACTCCACTCCGTTTCCAGAGCGCAGAGTCTGTGCTGCTGTAAACTACCTGTATCGCTCCGTGGGAAAGCAGTGGAGATGCATGCTTTCCTATCTTTGGCTCGTGTTTACGAAGAAGGCGGCTCACCAGTTTATTACAGAAGTTACTAGTTGGCGAAGCCGACAGCGGCTGCGGACCCACAGGAATCCTCCTGCGCTATAAATCCATTACATCCCCTCTCATCAGAGCGCGAGCCTCGTCACGGCAAGGCGGGGACAAGTAACTGGGGCGCGTGCAGTTTCTCACAGTGGGTGTCAGCGTGCCCCCGCGCGCCCATTCCGCACTGAAGCTATTATCGGCTCGCTGTGGCTTTAATTGCCCAATTTTACTCACAAAAACAACAACATCATGGCGAAGGGATAAGTCACGCTCATATAAAAAGTCGGGAAATAACATAAGCATGTATGTAAGGGGGCTGTGTTTTAGTGAGAACAACTAGCATAGTCCTGTTGAAGTAGTTTGAATCAAGGTGTGCAGGTTTACTTGTTAAGTTACTTGAATGGTCTCCCAGTGCTGAGGGCTGCTTATGGTACTCCTACATCTTAGGAGCTCTCAACGTACCCACCATTATGATTTAGACATAAATAAAGCACTGTAATCAGAGATATGATCTTCTAAATAGCATCCCTTCATTGGAAGCAAAATGTACACAAAAAACCTATGTTTCTTTCATTATGAAGGCTTTTATTTTGTAAGCAAACAGTGTGGGTTTTTCCATTGTGATGTTCAAGCAATAAGACATCCAAGGAAAAGTTATGGAATAAAGTATATTTCAGGTATTGATTTAGCATGGCAGAAGCTTTAAAATGTCGTTTTCTTACATGTATTGCATTTCAGGTTAAAATAAATTATTACATTTGATCTTGTAAATACTTTTTTTCATGTTGTTAATATTTAGAGTAGCTAACCAAGTATAACTACATTTATTGGAAAAATGAAGGTCGAGTGGTCCTTGGATCAAGTGCCCTCTTATGGCTATACCATCAACAGCCTGAGTTGCATTTTAATCCACATGGAGGCATAGATAACACATAATATAATCCTAATTGTGTCAGCTGTTTGAAAATGTTCATCAATTTGAAAAAAAAGTCTTCAAACTGAAACTGAAATATTGATTTCAATAATATTTCTGATAAAACTAGGAATCCCTTAACAAAATTAACAAAATGTAGCTAAACTGCGTTGGACTGGCTTGAATTGACCAAAATGAAATCAATTTGGTTTAATTGAACTGAAATGAATGCATTGAATTGAGTTGCATTAAAATAACATTCATTTAATTTAATCAGATTGAACTGGGTTGAGTTGAAGGAAGACGAAGCTGAATAGTTGTATTTAATTAAAATATTTAATTATAAATATTTACATTACAAATCCAAAGCATTTTGATGGATGGATGGATGGACGGATGGACGGATGGACGGATGGATGGACGGATGGACGGATGGACGGACGGACGGACGGACGGACGGATGGATGGATGGACGGATGGACGGACGGATGGACGGATGGATGGATGGATGGATGGACGGATGGTGAAATGTAATGCAGTGATGAGTATTAAGAGTATTTTCAGTCCAAATGTTTATCCATTAGAAACAAACACAACACATAAGACTAGAAGACCAACATCAACTACTCTAAACAGGACTCAGTTTTATTTTAAGACAAACACAGCCATTATGACTTTTAATTTAATCAACACTGCACTGCTACAACTATGAGCTAGAAGCTTTCAGGAGACCCATAACCAAAAGTATTCATTTACAAGGAGCAAGAGCAAAGTGAGGTCCAATTCAGTCTGAGGCTGTTTTACAGTATTATTCTATTTCCTATAATATAATATGACACACTCTTATTTTTTATTGCTCAGCTGGAAGGCAATGTGAAACAGGACGCTAAAATAACAAAGCCCACATTTTTGCCTGGGTAAATTTATTGCAATTCAAAACATTTAACGGGATCAGAGCTCCAGTTTTAAATAGGAAAGAGAGTTGTTCCTATAATACAGCGCAGCCCTGAACTTGATTTATGCACAAGTCCATAAATCTCTGTGGCGTTTTCAACTGTGTCAGCTGAATGCTGTTTTTCACGGTACACTCTACGCTGTCTGTGGGGCAGCAAGTGATACATCAGAGTAAGATGGGCTTAGGGTGCTGGGGCCTAACAAGTTTGGTCTTTTGGTGAATATTTTTGATTTTTTTTTTGCATTTGACAACTGAATGGGACGGAGTCAAGGACTTGACAATAGGCGTGAAGACTTCATGCAAAGGAGAGGGCAATAGGAGCAAACGAGCGAGGAAGATATTGGTTGGAGATGGAGAGGTAGTGAGGAAAGCGAAAGGAGGAAGACGGGGAGGTGAAGGAGAGGGCAGTAGGCACTCATCAGGAGGAGTTTTAGGGGGAGTCAAGTGTGTTGCAGAACCTCAACTCGATCTTAGGATGCCAGTGTCAGCCACCAGAAACAGCCTGACGGTGATGATACGTGAGGGTAAACACGGCAAATGTGCGAAGTTCCCTTTTTGAACACACAGAAATTTATACGCACTTGTTCCCATCCCAGAACATTCTGCTCCCTGCTAATGGTTTGAATAACACCCAGAGTGGTCTGGTAATGCCTGAGCGTGAGGCTGGTTTGTGAGAGTGTGTGTGTGTGAGTGTGAGTGATTGTTGTGTGTTTGTTTTCACACAAGGTGTAAGGGACACAATGACAGGAGCTAATGTGGCTCTGAATGGTGTGTCTAATTACTTGGCCTACAGATAGCTTTTAGCTAAATCACCTCACCTTCTGAAGAGCGTATATCAACAGTGACGAGGGCTTGGACAATTACATTAGCCCTCTCCCCATCCACTGGCTCCTGCACTAACAATAAGTGGGATTTGCGGCCGCTTCATTGTTATCCTCCATCTCTCTCCATCATGGTAGTGATGTTTTCCCTACTGCGTAGGGAGAGGGGAAGAGATGAAAAAAAGATAAAAAACAGAACGCAAAAAAGGGGGATATAAGAAAGGAGAGAAAAAGGGGATGGTGAGAATTGTGACTAGAGGGTTTTTTACTTATGCTAATGTTTTCCCTGCAAGTGTGTTAGCCGGCCCAGAGAGCCAGAGGAACCTGGGTGACAGCCACAAGTGGACCGAGCTGGTAGGTTTAATTGCCAGTCGAGAGAGGTCCTCTGGTTGGATAGCTCAACAACCCACTGTTCACAACAACGTCACACACATAAAACTCCATTTCTCCAACAACACTGACTTCCACAGCACAAAAAAAAAAAAAACAGCTCAACAGCTCCAAATCACATTACAGTCCAAACAAAAGTTTCTGTCAGTTTTACCTAGTGGCTCATACATTTACGATAGAGCGGGTAATGGAGAACATGGTTCCTAAGAGCTTTTTACAGTGGACTGCTGTGTATGTGCTTTTCTTTTTTCTTTTTTTTGGTTTTAAAATCCTACATATATTTTTACCAGTTCACATGACTTTGTGCAAAAAGATCCACAAAACATAGATACAACACTCCACAAGAAAACTGGAAAATGCAATATTAAAATTATTGCATTTTTGGAATAATTTTCAAAGTGTTTGTTTCATAGTGTATTTGAAAAACGCACTTTAACAAGATGCTAAGGAATTTTTGGAGAACTAGCTCATATTACAGATTCTCTACCATTAAAACTAGAAATGAGGTGCTTTTCACACATATGATTCCCTTGTTTCATATCAGACCCACCTGGTTGTGGCAAAAAAAAAAAAAAAAAAAAAAAAGCTCAGTCTTAGTGTCATCTGACCAAAGCGCTATTCTAATTGTGAAATATGTGTAGCAAACTCCACATATTTCTATTTCAATGTACATTTTCTTCTCCTAAATAACCATTTGAAGTAGATGGTGTCTAAGGGTTGTTATGGAAACTATGTGATCCTAAGATGCCACTCCTTGCTGCAGTTCTCTATGAGTGAGCTTTGGAGGTTTTACTGCACTTTCCTCACCATTCTCTTAACTTGTAATGGTAAAGCCGTGCACACTTCAGCCTAGAGGCAAGAAGCTGCAATAAATGATCTCTGTCATACTTCTCTTGGTTAGGAAAAGACATATTTTGATTCCCTTGAAAAACAAAGTTACAGACTAGTAGTACATATAAAATGAAGGTTGGATTTTTCAGAATTTGTCTGTGTTGTGATGGCTTGTTGCACCACAGATGAACTATTTGCTGTTTTACCTGAGGAAACATTAAAACATCTTTATGCAGCGAAAACCCAAATTGGTTTGAAAAGGAGCATCTTTCGACCTAGAAAACCCCTGAACCTCAGGATGCAGACACTGTGAGGAGCTGAGTGGTGCCAAGTGGCATTAGATCACTTGACAAAAGCCTGTCTTACCTCATTACCTTTGGAGTACCCCTAACCCATCCCACGGGCAGCCCATCAGCACTGTGAGGTCACACCGCCAGTCGCACTACAATGACACCGGCGTCGACTATTTTTCTAGGAATGGAAAAGAGGAACTGAACACGGGAGCGGAGTCCGTCAATTGCTGTTTATGCTGAGGACTTTACAATTAGTGTGCATATTTTATAGATGCCTAATGGCATTGCAACAAACTTGCAGAGGTGTCAGTTCCCACAAGGTCACATCCTAATTGTGGAAAATAGGTATTGTGAGATAAAACATCTCTCAAAGTTACAAGTTAATAAAGTAGTGTGTGGTATGTGATCAAACTAGAAAACATTTGCATTTCATACAAATGAGTGTCAAATGATGTGGTGTAACATAGGTAGAAATGTAACACTATGAAATTTATGGATCTGTACGCAGTCTGGGAATTCAACCTGGAGAGACTCACGCAGAGAGAGAGAGAGAGAGAGAGAGAGAGAGAGACAGAGAGAGAGAGAGAGAGAGAGAGAGAGAGAGAGAGAGAGAGTGGTATTAGAAAGTTTAATTGACAAATGAAAGTCTTTGGTGCTCAGTTATTCACCTCACATTATGAGCAAAGAAAATTAGGCACAAGCAAGCAGATACAAATATCAGCCTGCAAATTCAACAAAATGGCTCAATTAGAATGCTAACTAAGAAATACATCATCACTCAGTGTTTCCTACAAATCTTTGTTGAATAAAATTAAGTAAAAATTATGGGAAAATAAAGTTGACTTTTTTTTTTTTTATCCCGCACATTTTATCTATAAGGACATCACAAATATGAAAGTTTAGAAAAAAATGTTACATCAGATTCTAAACTTTTATTTAACAAACAAGAATGAAGCAACAATCTGAAAGCTGTACACCTCATTATTCAATGGGTTGTAAAATCAGATGCAAATTTGGGAATATGGATTTCTAAATGTTTATGCTTCTAATGTAACATTTAACTTGCTAACCGAGACCCTGTGAAGAGAGATACAAGCTCCAAGGTGTCTTTGAGTCATGCTCTGGGAAAGATGGCTGCATTTTTGAAAGTTTTCCACTGGTTGGTAGCTTTTACAGAACTGATCAGCCTTGCAGAACATCGGTTGATCAAATTATTTTGATTGACCACCTGCTGCTATTCCTTCCTAAATCCACAGGAAGCAGCAAGAGTGAACTTTGTTTCCCCCATAACTATTCGGGAAGTCATGGAAACTGTCTTGTTCCCATGACTGCTTTGGATCTTTTTCTCTGTGTAATTTAACTGATCTGACCTCATGAATTAAAATGCTCCACAAGTGTCCTGGGAGGTCTCCGTGATGAACTTGCTTTATGATGTTTTTCGAAAGCTTATCTGTCGTTGGACGAGCTATCTATACCATACTTCATTTTAATTATCCTAAGAACACAGAGTACATTTGGCAACTTGAGTAAATTGTATGTAGACTGTTTTCACCCCAGCCTAAAGGTCGAGAACGGCAGCACACCATCAAGCAGACAGGACACACACCATTCCACCATTCCCACCACTGCCCACTAAACCCCACTGTTTACTCTGTTTTGTTTTTAATCACAGCAAGCCTAAACTCTAGATGTAATTTTCCACTCTGCATACACCTAAACACAAACACAGACACATAGAAAGACACACACACACGCATACACGCGCACACACACTAACACATACAGTACGGTAAACTAGGCTCCACAATTACCCCTCAATTAGAGATAATAACATGACCACTTCCTGACCAATCACCTGCAGCCTCTCCATGACTCACACAGTGTCGCACTACAATCTCTCTCCCTCTCTTGCTCTGTCTTTTTCCTCCTTATCCTAAACACACACACGCGCGCACATACACAGGCAGTTAGATGGCCCACAAAGTTAGTGGTGGCTGTAGAAATCTTTGGTGTTTTCGTCTGACTGCTGTGCTTTATGATTTTCTCTGTATCAGGCAGGTGGAGCACACCATTCCCTCATTTTATGGAGATAAATGTTAGCTTTTTGTGGTTTCCCGCATACACTAACTGCTGTCAAGACAAACACCCTTAAACACATCTCTACACGCGCGCACACACATGCACACCCCTACTGTATCTATGCAATACTGGACACATTTCCTGGCAAAACAAAACAAAAAAAAACAAAAACTAAACTTTCCTTTCTGCTGGTCTGTCTCATGGATGAGTGAGAGACCGGTCTTTTCCCACACCATAACCACCTAACATATACTTCCCTTCCCTTTCTGTCCAACAGCTAAGCTACGTCTTATTTTCCAATAGCGGAGATACGGGAAACGCAACAGCAAATGTAAATTTTAATGCTGTCTTGCAAGTAATCCATATTTAATTACTCAGTGGAGATTAACTGCTGGCATTTGCAAGATGTTCTCAAAAGCATTCTTGAAGAACATGTAAAAATTTCCATGCAGTAAAGCTACATGCAATGCATGATTTATCCAGACAAGCAGGCAACAACTCTCCAGAAAGCTGATTAGTGGACCTAACAAAAAGGTTACCATTCTTGTGACTTGTACCATGTTTTCACAAATTTCATGATTTAGTCATCTAATTCACTCGCTGTCATTAATTGTTGCAAAATGCTGACTGCCTCGAGTTGTTATTCTAAGTGTGGACACCATTTTTTTTTTAGCTGAAATGGTTTTTAAATGTGTTTGTCTTCATTTCTATGCTTAATCCACATAAAATGTGGTACTTTTCTAGACTGCTCTCTCCAACACCTTCTTTTGTTTTCTTTATGATAAGGCACTGAGTACACTACAGTCAAACAGGCACATGCACACACACACACACACATTCTCACTTCCTTTAATCTGTATTTTATTTTACCTTTCCAAATGAGCTATTTTTTGATAATTTTTATTTTTTCTTCTTTAGAAATCTCCCTTAAATGGCAAACTGCTGAAAATGTATCAGTCCCCTTTTAGATTTCTCTCATTTTTGTCACATTTATTTCTTTAAGCTATTACAACACATTTTATGGCAAAATTAGCACATTTAAAAGCTGCTTTTAAAGAATTATTCCATTTATATGAAACAGTTTTCAGGTCTTTGTGGCCTGGATGAAGTTGCGCTACAATAATAAATCATTATGTCCAAACTGTACGCTCTCATGGCAGCTCAAACCTGTAACATAGGCCTTCAAAAGAGGCCCACCTTGCTGAATGGAGCAGTGGAGTGGAGAAGAGTGGCTCAATGCGGCTCCTAAAACTGCCAGCTTTCAAAAAAGATTCATAGCATTGGTGGAAAAGAAAGCCAGGTGTGGTGCTCTCTCAAAAAAGAAAATATGTCCGACTTTTCAAATAAAGATTTCACAGAATTCAGTTTCCCTGAACTGAAGTAACCCTTTAGCTCTAAAGTTTATATAAAACACCAAACCCAGTCAGCACCGTCCAGCGCATCAATATACAATCACACACACAGCAGCAGCAGCAGCAGCAGCAGAGGCCAAACACATGTACATCCCTCTTCATTGAGAGCTGTCCCTCCAACACTCATGGGATCATACAGAGTCCAATATAAAACATTAGCGGATTGACACTATCACACCAGCTATCCAGCAGAACCCCTTTCACACATAATTACAGGCTATCATTTACCCTGCCAGGAGAACAGGTGCAAGGGGGAGGGAGAAAAGCCCAGGCCCGCTGTCTCCTTGGGCTTAGGGGTTTTTTTTCTAGCTCTGAGAGGCCTGCATTGACAGAAACAGAAGGGGGGACGCGAGTGCCAATAAATCACGCAAACGTGTAAATGCCAGGGCACCGCATTCCAATACGCAACAGGAGGCCAAATGGCTACAAGTCCCTTTCTCTTTCTTTTTCTGTTGTTTTAAGACCCACCATCTCCTCCTCCCACCTACCCACACACATATTATTCATGGCTGTTTTTTCCCCCCCTCCCGCCATCACTCTCTCGCTTATTCATGCTCTCTGCTCCCTAAAGCAGCTAATAGCATAATTTGAGGAGGAATGTTCCTGGAGTTTCCTGTGAATTCTGCCATTAGTCATCCGAATGACCTTTCTGTTCCTCCCCTTTCCCCTCCGCATCACTAACGCAGCACTGCTTTGGAGCAATGGATGCCTTGGGAAGAGGAGGGCAAATAGGAACCAGAGAGGTGAACAGAGCATAAGTCTTTCAAAAAAACATCTCTGTGTTTTGGATTTGAAGGTTTATCATAAATGAGTTCGGTATCTGTATGTTTTAATGAACTCACTTCTGTGAGTAAGTGTGTCAAAAAAGGTTGTTGCCAGGTCTGCCCCTGTGTGTGTGTGTGTGTGTGTGTGTGTGAGTGTGTGTGTGGGTGCGTGTGCGTGCGTTTGTAGGAGAAAGAGCAACACTATAGAGAAAGTTCAGAGGTAGGTCTCCAGTACTTACCCCCTTGACACTGAGCTGTTAACGTGAAAAAATAGTGTAGCTGAGCGAGAAGTAGTAAGTGTACTGGGACCTCTTATGCTTGCCATGTCTGAGGGCTTTGTCGCAGATAAACTGTTGGACTCAGTAACTTTAAGTGGAGAATAAAGTCAAAACGGCTCCAGGTCAGTTCACCTTTTCCCCTTTTTGACTCCCTTCCAGTTCCCAAGCATTGCCACACCTGCTCTCATTTAACAGCTGTAAACAAAACCCTTCACACCATGGATCCGAACACAAACAGTCATGTTTGTGTCACAATGCTTATCAAAATGATTTTTCTATTTTATAAAGCCAGGAGTCAGACAGTTTGTCTCTAAGGTTTTATTCGGTAATAGTGGGGCATGTAGATTAAGTTGCATTTCTATTTCTGTATGTAAAAAAAAAAAAAAAAATATATATATATATATATATATATATATATATATATATATATATATATATATATATATATATATATATATATATATATATATATATATATAGTTATCAGTTCTCAGAAGTTAGAGTTAATCTCAATTTTAATTCCACAAATCATTTCTGTCATATGTCACAAAAATCTGTGTTGTTGCATTGCTATTCTTTGTCCTGTTGTTGCCTCTTTGGTTACTAGAAAAGCAACCAAATAGGTATGTAGCCTTATATTAATTAATAATTCACAATACTAATATGAGCTGCTTAGGATCTAATATTTGATTTTCAATAATAACTACTAATGACAATGATGACTAATGACAGTGTTAAATAGCCATTAATTAGAAGAAGTTTTTGCTTTATCTCCTGTTATAAACACTTTATAAATTGTTTATAACAGTTTGTTTTTGTTTTAGTAGTTAGTGACTTGCTTTGTAAGCATAATGGTCCTAATTTGTCTTACATTAATTGAGTAATTTATGCTGGTCTGCTGTAGTTACTCCATTACATTAGGCTCAATAATGACTTTCTTGCCTATTAAAAATAAATGTGCTAGTATGAAAATGTGCGTGGAAAAAACAGTATTTATCAACAACATAAAGATGATGTATTTCCTTACACTTTTGACACTGTGTAAAATTGGCCACACAACATTCATTCTTCTTCAGTTAAAACGCCCCATTAACCTGTGATGGATCACATATTTCTCAAAAAAGATATTAAAATAATTTTCAGTGGAAATTTAAATGATGTGTTATGGTTGGTTCAAAAAGCATTGTGGGAGGAACCAAACGGGATAGCAACAAACCCGGGGACTTGTCCTGACAACCATGAAGGAACTTTCCAAGTGGAACTTTCATTGGAGGTGTAGAAAAAAACCCCAAAACCTTTGGTAAGGTTGATTTTTTTGGATGGATGGATGGATGGATGGATGGATGGATGGATGGATGGATGGATGGATGGATGGATGGATGGATGGATGGATGGATGGATGGATGGATGGATGGATGGATGGATGGATGGATGGATGGATGGATGGACATTTAATAGAATTTTTTTGAAATGCTGTTGAAAAATGTAAACATACCGACAATTACTGTAGGTAATTACTCTCTTATTATTAGTAGTAAATCATTAGATCTAAGTTTTTGTTATTATACCCTAAAAATAATTTGAATTTTCCAGTTTTGAAACTTTCATAGCAGAAACTTACCTTAAAATGTCAGCCACATTGCAGCACCTCTCATCAGGAGAATCAGTTCCTCAGCCCTAATTTCTGTGAAGTTTCTCAATCCTCATTATCCAGCCCTCCATCCCAACACCCTGAGCCTCTGTACCGCCACTCTCCATCAACCTCCCCCCCACATCAAAAGCCATCAATCTCCCACAGTACAGGGGGAAAGGCAAATATTTAGAGAAGTACTGAGCCCCCATAAATCTGTAGTAGGAGAGAGAAGGAGAACATGATACCCGCCCTGTTCCTCTAAACCTTTACCCTCACCGCAATCGTCAAGGTCCCTGAGCAGTCCTTCGTCTTGATGGCTGTAGGAAGCCCTGGGAGGCACAGGAACCAAAGAAGAAGAAAGGAGGAGGTTTCTCCGGTGAGAAAGACGACGGAGATTAGGAGATTTAAGGAGCGAGAGAACATCTTATGTCACTCAAAGGAAAACACAATTTCAAACACACACAAAAAAAAGCAGAACTCACAGAGACACATGGACATAGTGGTGGAACTCCTCTTCTTAGGCTTTGATTTATTACAACTCTCAGTTGCACTCAAGTAAGACTCTTGAATATTTGCAAGTATTTATGTCCTTTCTCATTTGAAAACAATATGGCTTTCAGCAATAAAGAAAGGAACGCTGCGCCAACAGGGCAGGGGTGGGAGGTCACTGAGAGGGTAAATTGGAGGCAGAATAAAATAAAGCTTGCTCCTTCAAAACCTGCCTGGATAGAGAGTGAAGCTGTTGCTCCTTAGAAACTTAAAGGAAGCTAATGACAAACAGAGCTAATGCTCTACAGTGACTTTAATATAATCATGTCGCTTGTATTTTCATATTAAAATAACCAAATATTCATTTTAAATAAAAATCTCATTTTTTTTTTTATAGAACAGTAAACAAACAGCATTGTAAAGACAAAATATTACAGTGAGCAGCTCAGAAACAAAGATGTGGACAAGTTTAAATTATGGGTTATAAAACAATATTGTAAGCAAAGGACATGTCGGAAAGAAACTTAAACTGACACACTGGACAAGGAAAGCTTGTCCAGCAGATCCACGGGTCGGGTGTCAGAAACAGAGGACCAAACAGAGAAAGTTTGTGGTCAAATAATAAAGAAGTCAGAGAAAAAAAACTTTGTCAAATTATACAAGGAAAGAATCAAGGAGAAGATATTAAAACATTTATGTTTTCTTCAAAATCTTCTTTGTAGGATTGTTAGTTTTCGAATACCAACCAATTCAAACTTCGACATCAATTTTTTTATGGACACAACCAAAGATTAAATTGTTACTTGTGCACAATTGTACATGTACTTAAAAGTATTTGAATTGCATTGTTTAAAAAGTAAAGTAGGGACATAAAATCATATGGCAAGTGTTATGGGGCTTGACATTCGGAGAGCGACTTCGCTCTCTATTTCCTGTGGAACGTATGTGATGGACGAGGTGACAGTCGCTCAGCCTCCTGATCCGTGAAATTCTGAGCTCACGAATGAGGAAAGTTAAATATTGTTCAACGTTTGTCACTGTCATCACTATCGATATCACATTGCATGTGTTGGTTCACCCCAAAAACTGACGCTTTTTGCTGTCATCTGTTGTTCCCCTGGAGTCGAGCCCATTATACTGCAATCAGCGACTTTTGGTCAAGGGATATCTAAGAGGTTGCACAAACGCAATAGAAGATCGTCCCCGTCAGACAGCTGTCAAAGTAGTGCGAGGGATTTAAGCAGCTTTGCATTGTCCCCTCTGACTAAGCACGGCTCCCACGGGCACGAGGCATCGATCGCTTGGCAGAATTTGCAACCTGCTTCCCTGAAAGACTTGTTGATTGACTTTTCAACCCCACCGGGACGCAAGAGATGCAGATAGAGACGTATGAATGCCTTAACATGATAATGCTTCGAAAGGAGCGGCAATAAATGAAAGACAGAATAATACACACGTGGAGTCAAACTATTTGTCCTTAAAAGTAAGTACTCAAAATAAGATCCAGTATATGCACGTCTCACAGATAAACAACGATTCCACTGTCGCCTCCAAAGCTGCCATATTCATGAGAGGGATTTGCCCCGAGCTGCATTATCATGGCTCCAGCTCCTGCCTTTGTTCTGGCCTTTGTTGGCTTTTCTGCCTGCCCGTGCCGCTGTCAAATGTCACGTCTCTAAAGACCTTGTACTTGGAGCATCAGTGTCAATAATTAGATATACAATATTATGGAAGCCTGAGGACTTGATCTATGCAAGAAACATTAAGGGAATTATGTTTGGTACTGTACCTGGTCTTTGAGGTGGTCCTAATGGCGCTGGATGAGAATAAATCTCAAGGCTGTCCTGTTTCACGAAGCTGTTTTATACACTGAAGTTGTGACTAAGAACAAAGCAGGATGTCAGGATAAATCAAGCCTCTACTACCAAAGGCGGCAGCAAAAAGGCATCCATGTCAAGCACATATAATGAACATGTAACGCGTAAAGATTAAAAGATCATACTAACTCCACTCAGAGAGTTAGTATGATCTCTAATCTTCTAAACAAAGAAGCCAAAAAGAACAGATGTCTGATTCATTCTACCCTCACTCAGAAACCAGATCTTTGCTTGAACATGAGGGTCCAAATCTGGGCATATATTTAGCTCTGAAATACTTTTGATTTCCTGAAAAAAAATCAAAAGTTAATTTAGTAAGTTTTCTTTTGTCAGTAAATAAACATAACTGCATAAATCACCATCTACCTTCCCCTTTTCACATTTTTGTTCCTGCAGCTTCCTAAAACCAGTTCCAAGAAAGGGCTGCACATTAGCTTTAGCTTCTGTCCAGCGATAAGAAATATGATCGTAAGTTGTCGTCATGGTTCTGAATGCTAATCGGTTCTACGAGCTTTTATTATCTTTTTATATCTTCCGCACTTTTGTGAAATGTCGCATTCTCCATTTCGTCGTCTTTTTCTCTTTACCCATTTGCCGTCTACGCGTCGGTCGAACATATCACAGACTCTCTCTTCCCGTTTCATCCCGTATTAAAAGAAAGTGGTCCTGCAAAGTTCCCTATTTTACCCAAGTGGCTTGCACTCTGTCGTTGCCCTTCCTATTTCTTCTTTACAACACACTCCCGCAAACACACGTCTGCAGCGGACAAAGGTTTGGGATGTTCTGCCAGTGGGCACCTAATTGCTTCTTACTGATCCAAATAGAACATCAGAGGCTGCAGCACTTCATCAGACCTCCAATGAGATCTGCTACTTTGGGCCTGTTCATTACCCTGCTGACCCCCCAGCTCGACCCCTCATACGTGCACATATTACACACACACCTCCACCGCTTCACCTACCCTTGCTCATTGTCTATGGGGTTTAATTGGGGCGATGTTCTCCTTTGTGTGCCGGCTCAATGGCTGTGGAGGACTCCATTGTGGGGCTGAATGAGGGCAGGAGTGTTCATTAGGTGAGTCTCTGAATGAGGCCTTCTGGAGGCAGGGTACAGAGAGCAGGGGGCTGCCCGAGACCTCCGGAGTGGGTGAAACCGCGTGCTCCTCTCCTCTCCTCTCTCCACCTCTGTTCTTTCTTCTCCCCACATCTCCTTCCCTCTCGTCTCCTCTGCCGCCCTGCTCCTCTCCCGTTGTCTTCACCTCTCAACAGTCTGACGCTTGCCCCTGAAAGGCACCGGCTACGTTTGTTGGGGGGACAGTCTTTGTCCATCCCCGGAGAATGAATTGCGGGGAGAGGAGAGTGAGAGTGATCAAAGACGGACTGCAGAAAAAGCAAGGACCACCTCTTCTGGTAGAATAGAAAGAGAACCAATGAGCCTTGGTCTGTGCGAAGTTTCACCAATTATCTTTCCTTTTTCAATCTCAACTGTTGATGTTTTTTAAAGGGATAGTTCAGGGGTTGTTTTGTTTTGTTTTTTAACGTGAGAGTCTTTTAGAAGGATGTAAGCAGACTAATACTGTATCTTATCTGTAGCAGAGAAAGCCCCAAAGTGAGACTAAGACCAAAGTAAGTAATAAATTAACTCCAGTTTCAACTACTATAAGGTGACTGGTGCAAATGGTATTTTATTTTGGTTTAAACAATGGTTTAACAGTACTATGGTTTAACTGCTGGATTATTTATTTTTCCTTATTTCATTTTCACTTTTTCCTGGGTCACTACGCAGACATAGCGCTAGAAGCGATTAGTCCAAATCTGTGCAGAAACACTAGAAATCTTACTAAACTAGTACAAACAATTTTTTCATCAAAACTCACATTTAATGGTGAGATCTTTATAGATTTTAAAGTGAATTTTATTACTCGGATGAAAAGGTCAACATGTTACCTGTGGTAAATAATTGTTTAGTAGTGATACTAGTGATAGTAGTTCTTGAAGATAGCAACTAGGCTAACAGAGGACTTCCTCCTTAAAACAATGCCGGTCTCACAAACGTCATCGCTCTTTATGCAAAATATAGTTTATGAACCATTTACACTAAATATTTAAGCAAAACCCAATTATTATTTTCAAGACAAATGACACAGTGAGAGCAAAACATCTAAAGCATTTCCAGTCACAAATTTCCAGTGTGATATCAAAGCAAAGTGGTTTGAAATGAAAAATAATTACATTACATTAATTAGCAGCTTCTATGTAACCAACCATCCAATGTAAACATGGAGAAGTTTTAAAGGTCCTTTAAAGATCTGTGTTATTTTAAGATCGGTGAGGTATATTTGGGTCTTATCCCCAGTTGTGGACCAACTAATCTGTATTTATGCTAAATAAAGATGCTAAGCTAGTTATCAGCTTGTATCATGTGTCAAACTCAACGCCAAATCTGGTTATGGGAGCCAAATCTGGCCCACCATAACTTTTCATGTGGACTTCTAGACTCTAGAGTGACACATGAATCAAACCTTCAAGATAGCAAATCAAAGCAGTTTTTATTGGTATTCTGCCAAAATATATCAATATGAAAATATGTTCAGTATTATTTTATTTTAGGAAATAATTATTGAATGTGAAGACAGCTCTTTACAAACATTTTAACAATTTGTTAATTGATTTACTTATATATTTATTTTTCTTACAGTACATTCGAACACAACCGGCCCTTTGAGGACATTGATGATCTCGATATGACCCAAAATAAAAAAATGAGTTTGACACTCCTGGATTATCTGAAAGTACTTTTGAGAAAAACTACATAAAAAAAAAACCCAGAGCCAATAAAAGTGATTGATTATTGATGAAATGTTTGCTCACTCTTGCTCAGCCAGTTTACTTTTTGTTCTGCTCCATGTTTCTACCAATTTAGCCACCCAAAAACAAACGTCACATAAGCAGGAAGCATGCTCTGATGCCGAACTTCCAGACATGAAACGTGTCTGGAGGAAAAATGATTGACGGCCTGCACCTCAATTTGAATGAAGGTTATGCTCCCAAAATCTGATAGGTGCGTAAAAGGAGCACTCATCTCAGTAGTGTCTGGTATAAATAAATACAGAATCTGAAGGAAAGTAAGCAGGTGGTCATTCCTGCACACTATTTCACTGCAAGAATTGGCAGCACTCAGACCAGCGTGGAGCACAGCCAGGTTCAGACTGCTGATCCAGAGACGGATTTTAACCCACTGAAGGTTAGAAAAATTCGGGTCTTTATTTCAATCTTTTTTTTTTTCTTTTGAGGCTTTTTCACCCAAAAGCCTGTTTTAATTAGCTAAAAAGACAAAAGTTTTAAATGTCTTTTGACTTGTTAACATAACATAAAAAAAAAAGGTACACACCATTTAAGATATGTCGAGCAATACATTTGAAGAGGAAATCTTTCGATGTTGAAATCAAATGCCAGTGTTTGCTGTGACTGTTGTGTTTCTCCTTCCAGACTTCTGCACTGAAACATTTAAGCTGCCACGGGGTTGACAGCTTTTGGCAGAACACCGTTGGTAAGTCCTCCAGCTCTCTGCCAGAGGCTGAGTGCTCCGTTGTGAGTGTGGCGTGCAGTCGGAAGACGTCTGGTTAACAGACTCCACTTTCACACTGACCAGAGCCCCTTCACCTCCTCTCTGCCCAGCCGCTGATGTCATTATCCCTGCGATACAAACACAAAGGCCCAGGCACGGAACGTCTCCTCCACTCTCCCTCAGCCAATGCCTTCCGCTGTTTACGTTTCCTTCACAACCCTCTAGAAAACAATTCCAGACTTAAACATGAGTCTAAACCTATGCTTAATGCTAATCTGACATCATCAGAGAAGTGTGCGGGATTATGGTTGCATATGCACAGAGTCAAATCTTGGTGCTGGGTTTTCATTACCACACACACACACACACACACGTCGCTGTTTGTGTAACATCACGTTTCTGATACAGGCTGAATCATCTCTCTACTCTGCAGCTCCCTGACTTCAGACTCGCTGCCTTCCCCGCTCCTCTCTCGCTTTTGAGAGATTTTATTTTTTTCTGCCTGAACAGCTCACAAGCTCATGTGTCAGCCATGCTGTCCAGATCGCTGGGACGACTTCTGCTCAACACGTCCAAGTCTACTGAAGATACAAACTCTTCTGCAGGTGTGATGGCACATTTAAATGTGGTAACTTACAGGTGTTTTAGTGTATTGACATACATTTAAGTGACTTATAGCAAACCTGATCTCCACAGGGAGGGACCACGGACAGTGGGGCTCTGTTCGAAATCCCAGGTGAGGGTCTTGTGTCCCTTCCTGTTTAGCCTGGGCGTCCTCCGCACATAAACACTCTGGGGCCTCGTCTGCTCCAGGATATGCGGATGTATGAATCTAAAGAGCGAGAGTCATGGTTTCAATCCCCCTGAAATGGCCACTGGACAGGTTGACTAAAGGGGCGCCAGGTTGGCCCATCACCATGCAACGATGCTTAAGATCTGCATGACTTTACCAAACCGCTATAAATCATAAAAGCTGTCATTCCTAGTTAGTATTAAATACAAATGTGAATTCAAAAATATTCATCCTATACATTTTATCCTGATGTGGTACATTAAAAGTGCTGAAAGGTCATTTCAGCAACAGTACAATTCAAGGTGCTTGACATATGATGGGTTAGACTTTTCCTCACCATGTGTAGTCATAAATGAACTTGGAGCCAACCTTATTTGTCATTACAGTAGAATAAAGAAAGTAGCTGACAGTTTATCATCTACTCCTCTGATTGCAGATGTTTTTTTTTCTTTTTTCTTGTATTCACTTTCAGACTTTGGGAGATCGACAGACATTGCCTTGAATGGCACTTTATCTTTTCTTCTCCGTTTTTTAGAGTGGCTAAAGTGAGATTAATTTTAGGTCATATACCTCAGATAAATATAGTCATGAATTACTAAAAAAAATTATCTCCACTGCGATCAATTTAGAAAGTTTAGCATTCATTTAAAAATGCTTCAGTTGCATTTCATTTTTACAAATTGTTGTGTTAATTTTTGCAGTGGTGATTCTGTGGAAATATCAATTATTCCTATCAAAAACACACATCTCTGTGTATTTTTTGATTTTGAATTGTAGGCCAGTTTAGGCCTCTGTAGACTCTAGGCGGAACAAGTAACTATATAACAAATTGGAGCTTACTTCTTAAATTCAGTAGAGTTATTAATGACTGCCTTTATTAAAAATATATTTAGCTTGATTAGGTATCACACACATTACAGCTCATTCAGTGAAATCCCTTGTTGTAAGGAATGTTCTGTGTGTGGAGTTAAATTCTTCTGAGGAAAATTTCAATGTGCATTAAGCTGAAATAACACAGATTCAGCAGATAAAAAGGTAACACTTTATTTGAAGGGGGTTGAATAAGACTGTCATGACACCGTCATAAACATGACATAACACCTGTCATGAACATGAATAAGCCTTCATGAATATTTATGACTGTTGTCATAAAGCGTCATTCGGTAAATTATGACACTTTTAATACAAAGTTGACATTATTCAAAATGTCTTTGTTATGACAACTTGACATTAACCAAGAAATCATTACTGATAGAAATTTGTTATAAAAGTATTACTGATTGCACTTTAAAAATTAGGTAACTTTGTTATTAAAGGTAAAGTTTAAACAGTAATGATTTCTTGGTTAATGTCAAGTTGTCATAACAAAGACATTTTGAATAATGTCAACTTTGTATTAAAAGTGTCATAATTTACTGAATGACGCTTTATGACAACAGTCATAAATATTCATGAAGGCTTATTCATGTTCCTGACAGGTGTTATGTCATGTTTATGAAAGTGTCATGACAAGTGTTACCGATAAAAATAACATCATTTACATATAATTATGGCATAACATTTATATTACCGGGAGCAGTTATAGAAAATAACTCAACATATTAAAAATAACACAAAATGTCATTTAAGTGCATGCAAAAATAACAGGAAGTCTCATAACACAGTAAATAAATACTTTTACTTCAAAAAGACTTTCAAAAAAGTAATTTTAACGTGAAAATTGCTAAAAAAAAAAAATTAAATTACATCACAAAACTTCATTTCAAATTGCAATAAATTTTAAATCAAAATATTAAACATTTATATTCAAAGATGTAACATTAACACTATTATTTCATGAAAAACACATTTGAAAACCATATAATGATTTTGCCAAAAAAAAAAGAAAAAGCATATTTCATAACTTTCAAAAGTTTGTGTTGTTACTAAAATGGTTTCATTACAGAATTAAGTTATGTGCTGTTTGTAGCTTGCTTCAAATAGCACACACCATGGAGGAGACTTTCCTGTCCTGTTATCCAGACCGTGCCGGCTCTGATCACAGGAACAGACGCGGTCTGAGATAATGAATTCAAGAGCACAAGCGCCATGTTGCCGCACCCAACCTTCTCATCTCTGACACAGAGAGGAACCGCCGCGACACCATCTGTGGGACCACACAGCAGGAGCTCAGCCTCTCATCAGTCTCAACATCAGTTGCAGTTTTGGTCAGAGAATAACTTGTGACTGTGACTGTGGAGCATGGATTCACTGCTCCGAGAGTCGAAATAGAGCTTTATTATATATTTTTTTTTCTCCAGCTAAGACTAGTTATTTTTCAAGATATATCACATTTACTGCCCTCACAGACAAAACATTATTTAGGTTACATAGTTATCATGCACTCCTTTGATTATGTGGTGCTTTGCAAAACGAAACTTATTGTGACATGCCACCACAACCTTTAGTGTTTTTCCTTTTTTTATTTGGACTTTATTGGGACCACCTCTTCTGGTCAGATGCAGATGAGATGGAATAGTGGGTTTTAAGAACAATGAAAGGAAAAAGAGAGAGTTGATATAGCATGGCAGCTTCAAACTGAAGAGACCGATGGTGGCTGAGCAGTGAGAATTATGGGCCTATGTTTACATTGTCCATTAGTTTGAGAATGAAACTCAGCCCTTCCAAGTAAATACACTGTGGCCGTCAATCAATTTCTGTTGTGAATCCATACAGACGAAAGACAAAAAGGATGAGGAGATTGGCTACAGAACAACATTTGTCAAGGGGAATGAGATGACAGGCTTTCAAAAAAAGGTTGATAATGAAGTGTGCAACTATTTTCCCCTTTAGATGGGGGGAAAGCAATGAAAACGTTCAGTGCTATATGTGACCATGATGAGATTTCAAAGGGTTGGAAAAGGCCTGCAGGGGGTCTTGTTCCGGTTTGCTTCTGGCACAAGTGGAATAGGCAGGGACAGTAGTAGAAACATGAAGCCAGTTACGAGATTCATTCCTGGGATCTGAGTTGTTCAGGAGTGCCTGTTGGACGATGCTTTCGGTGCCCCGAGACGGAGATCAGACGGTAGAAAGAGTTGTTGTGAAAGAGTATTCGACTTGATTTAGCAAAATCCTGGTTGCTAAGTGATTGTGAAATTGGGTGAAGAAAAGAGACCAGCTCAAATATTAGGGATTAAATCTACAGCTGGAGTTTTTTGTGATTTGAACTTTACGATGCGGGGTTTTGTGCGAAGAGTGAATTTATTGACGAGGAGAGCACAGTCACCAACATCATGGTTCTCTTCTGCAGGGCAGAAATGTTTCAAGACTAAAGCACAAGATGGAAGTTTGTGATTTGCCTCATGACAAAATATACTTAAAAAATCAGGTGCACTACACGGTAAAGTAAAGTAATCTCTATCTATACAATCTCAACTCAAAGCTAGTTGTGGAGACATTGTTGACAGACTCAGGGATCAGGAAATGCATTCTGCGAATTTCTGTCATCAATCTCTTTGTGTAGTACTCTAGCCACACATGCAGAAACAAAACAAATTCATGCGCATTCATTTCCTATCATGTCAGACACTTAGGGCATAGTTGTCTTACAGCTTAGGGAACTTGGCAGCGGTTGTCCCCAGAAACACTGTGAGAACGCATTACAAGTTGCTGGGTTGAATTCTCCAATGTGTTTATTTGCTCTGCCCCATAAAAAACTCCAGAACATTTTGTTGCCTTCGCCTTCATTACTGTACATACTGAGTCCTGCGACTGCATCGAGATGGAGCGTGGAAGTCCTGGGGAACAAATGTTTACCACCGGAAGCGTTTTAGAATGGTCATGGGAAGATTGATGTTTGAATGACTCAAAAGCAGGGAAGCATCAGTGATGGTGTACTGCTTCTTCATAACCCCTTTCTGGTTTCTTAACTTAAAAAAAACAGAGGAAAACACAAACAACCCAGAGCGATGTGGACTGAGACTGGACCGCATGAGCTGGGTTCCGACAGAGCGGAGAAGGTGGGAGTCCAGCTGGGTCCCATTACGGCTGAACCACATGTGTTCATTGGGGATTTTGGGGGGGCAGACCAAGGGGGCAGGATGGGAGCAGAGAGGGCAGCGAGGAGGAAGTGCTGAGAGCGATGGACCTAGACCCTATGAAGCTTTATTAGCCTGTCGTCTGCTCTTCTCAACAGAGCTCCTCACACCCCCTTGTAACACCCGCCACCTTACCTCACCTCCACCAACCCCCGCGCCCCCAAACTTTTCTGCCCTCGGGCACCGCCAGGGCAGAAAAGTATTAGAAGAAGGGAGACGGGACTGGACCACCCAGACACACACACACACATACACACACACTTGCCCATAATGGCTACCAGGAGGAGGCCACGGCATGAGAGCTGCAGCTGGGAGAGAGGGACATTTACAAACAGGCATGTGTTTAAATGACACAAACTACACACTCTGAAGTGAGGTGCACGTGCACGCAAAGAGTAACTGGGACAGACAGTTCAGTCTTTTATAGAAATGTCAGACACACATGTCTCCGTTTGCCTATCTCTTTAATTAATTTAGCTGCATGCATTTTGGCGTGGATGGACCAGTTTAATGTAGCTGGAAACAACAGTGATATTTGCATTTATGTTAATGGTTGGGAGAATTTGTTGGTGCCATGACCATCTGCGAGTTTCTGACGCCCGTTGTTTTTGCTCGAATGGGGCAGCGATATAAACGATATGTACAGTTTCTTTGCGTACAGTTCCTTGCAAAAATATTCCAAGAGTCTTGCATTCTGGTTAAAGCCAAATATAATGATATATTTTACCGGGATTTAAAGAGCAGGAGTAACATAAAGTGGTTCTCGATGGTAAAGTGAAAGTAAAATGATGTATAATTTTCATATTAGTTTCCAAATAAAAATGTTACTTGTGTTTGCATTCAAATCCCTAAACTCTGATACCTCAAAGTCAAATTCTGTGCAACCAATTACCAACTAATTATTAAATGGAGCCCGACTGTCTTTAATTTCCTTTTGGTAAAATTCCAGCTGCTCTGAGAAGACCACAGAGTTTTGCAAAAGAGCATTAGCTAACAAACTGTATCAAGGAGAACAAGCAAAGAATAGAGTATGGAGCATCAACCAGAACATTATTTATTATTCACCCCTGCTGAAAACTTGGTCAGCCAACTGGACCCGTGATAACTCTGGAGGAGATTCAGTGATCCATAGCTCAGGTGAAAGACTCTGTTGACAGGAAAGCACTCCATAAATCTGACTTGTGTGGACAGAAGAAACTCATTGGTAAAATAAATTTATAAGAATCCCCACTTGTAATTTCCTACAAGCCATGGAGGCAACAAACAGAGATGGCAGAAGGTGCACTGGCTAAATTAGATGCAAAACACCAAGTTTGAAAGAAATCTAACAATGAACAATATGAACTCAGCGTTCCCCTAGTAAAAAACATGGTGCAGCCTTTTTCTCAACAGGGACAGGTAAGCTGGTAGGAGTTTATTGACAGAAGAATAAAGTTTAAATGTAGGGCAGTTCTGGACGTAATCCTGTTAGAAGCTAGACTACACCACTCCCATGAAGAGAACGATCCTAAACATAGAGCCAGAGCTAAAAGAGACCTTTATTAAAGTCTATGTGTATGTGCTAACGTTTCACAATCCTGCTGTGTAATCTTTCCACTCAGTCACCTCCCCATCACCTCTCCAACACAAACTCAGTTTTGGTCTGGAAACTGACATATTTCCATTGGCAAAGGTGACAAACCTCATAAAAGAACGTAAGCTGTTTAAGGGCTGAACCGTCAAGTTTCTAACTAATCTGTACACGAAGAGTTGTTTTAACCTGGTAGTGCCACTCAGTGGCTAAACCAGTGTCAGTTGTATAGAAATAAGAAATGTATATCTTGGTATTTTCATACCCAAAATCCTCTCAATTTAATTGCTTTAGTTTCAGAGAAATCACTTTCCTTACAGATCAAAAATCTTCATTCATGCAATAAAATGTGTCTTTGAACAAAAAAAAAAAAAACATTTTAAAAACAAAATGCCTCATTCCAAGCACGGATACATATTAAAGAGTTGCCAATAAAGAAAACTAAGACATACAGCAAAGTAAATACCACCTGATGCTTGTTGACTATAAAGGAACTGAAGGCGTTTTGTTCGAAGCTAATCATTAAACTTTTAGTGTCCACTTAAACAAGTTTACTGTGGCAACACGTCTGCCAAGAAAATATGGGACTATCTGTGTAGCTCCATTTGCATGTTGAAAGTGCACCTGCACTTTCAGTTGCACATCTGAAAGTGTGCGTGCTCTTATAAGTAGGTTTTAATCACCATAGTCTAAACTAACTTTTCTCCTGTGTGCCCTCATCCTAGTCAAGACCCCAAAAGCAGGATTAAAATGCTTAATCCTTCAACCATTTAATCATTAAGGTGTTTTATACAGTCTGTCCCCAGGCCTCACTTGCTCGTAAAAAAAATAATATTTGTCTTTCCAACCGTACCATGGACCACAAAGTCCTCATGTTTTATTTAGTCTGCATAGTAAAACTCTGTTCTTCCCCCATGTTAACCTACTTCCACCATAAACTGTTGTTCTTGTTCTGTAACTGTACAAGGGTTTGTCTCTGTGCGAGAGGAATTACAGAAATTCAGGAGGGGAAAGGTGCTTGAGAATCTGCAAATTGGTAAACGCAGAGATAACGAGGAGCAAAAATTGTAGAAGTTTGTTTGTGTTACGCATAACAATCATAACTTGTCCTGTTCTAAACTGACCTTATAGGAGCGAATATGTGTCTGCATTGTAGTTTGTCCTGTGTATCTCTATGTTGAGCTAAGAAGGATTGGCAATCTGCCCGAGTTGCATCCCTCTTCCTGCTGGTGCCCCCAAGGACCCCCAAGGGGGTCCTTGGGGGCACCAGACCCCCAAGGACTACCGGGTATGACAAGTGGAAATTAGGGATCTCAGCACCCTGTGGTGCAGAGCAGGTTAGGTGTTAACCTCTCAGAGTAGGTAGTTAGTTTGGAGGGTCTTAGCATGTCAAATAATAAAGGTAGTGATCTCTCAGTGAAAGGTGTTAGAGGGGAAAGGTTCAGCACTTTGAGCAACGATGGAAATAGGGTTGGTGTGTGGGTCACGCACTTGTGTCTTCAATGTAGCCTTACAGACTGCGGGATGCAAAAGAGACCTACTTCCTTCATCAAATAGCTTTTACTAACATGATGTCTCATATTTAAACTTCTTATCTTCCTCCTTAAACTGGAAGTGGTTTAATGCAGTGCACTGTAGCAGCTCTTATGCCAGTGTCTTTGTTCCCTGTGTATGATTCAGTCTTTCTGGAAGCCCAACACGTGTCATTATGAAATACTTTGGTACACAGAGGAGTATGTGATCCACTCAATGACTGCAAAATGCCCAGTAGCTACAAATCAAGTCCAAAACATCACCTAACCACTCTCATACTTGTCATTTGGCACAAGTTTTTTGAGCTGATATGCTGTGTTTGATTCACTTTTGGCCCTTTCTGAACAGGGTGGGAGCGATCTGGAAAGGTCATTCCTTCGAGACGAATGCCTCAGACTAGCAAACAGTTGGGCCCCCTTGTTGACCATCAAATAACTTCACTTTTTGACTTACTTTTTAAAAAAATGAACATAGTGTCGGGGCTTTTTATGATATTTTGCACTCTTCGGACTAGATTTATATGATCTTAGAAATTGGCACAGCGTGATACCGCGTTTTAAGGTTTTCTCGTGTGTGATGCAATGGCGAGGTTGCATTTATGAAACGGGAGTTCTGAGTATTCTCTGATTAAATATTAACTTATGGCCGAGGTCTTAACCCTAAATTCTGTTTGGCTACCTGTGTTTAAAATTACTGTTATTGCTCTGTGTATTCCTGTTGCATTGCCTTGGGACAATTATCTCCTGGCTTGCAAAATAAAGTCATGAAGGGTTCGGTGCACATGCAGAGAAAAGCAAATACACCTAGCTGCGATATGACATGCTGTATTTCACACCTTATCAGATTTTGATGCTGATATAATAGCAACCTGTTGCTACTGCAGAGAAGGATGCCAAGCCTGGCTCTGCCTTATCAACTCTTTACGGTGCCACAAAGCATAATTCTTCATCACTCTTCATAGCTTCAGGCATCAGAACCTTCACATATTACCATTTAGCTGTGTGTAGGCGTCACATGGTGGGGGGATGAACTGAACAGCTCCCTCTACAGCTGGATGGGTGGCACAATCTCATCTCTGGTTCAGTCTGACTTCGGTGTCCTTTTTGCCACCTGCATCCGTTCCCACTAAGTGATATTAATTGTGTTTCAAATGGTAAAACTATCTAAGTATCTAAGTTTTCTCTTTGTTTCTGTTTACTGTATTTCTGTAATTATAATATTCAGAGATGTCAAGAAAGCAGAAATGCAGACAATGTGGATGCATAGATTTTTTTCCCCCAGTTGCAAGCACACTCCTCCAAGCACAAACATTATGATACTTGAGATTTTATGATTCACTCATTCAAGGGTTTTACAGCTTTTGTGAAGTTTAACGATAGCACAAATTGCTGAGTGAAGCAAGGTGGCTAGGAGGTCTGCGCATGTTTTGATAATTGTTTTTTTTTTTTTTCTCAGAAAGCAGTAATAAAAAAGAACACAACAAGAAGTCATTAGCTGATTTGTTTTTAAATAAAAATGATATTAAGTTGAAATACAATCTGTTTCTCTTTTCTCTTCTTTCTTCTTTTGTTGTCAAATATGGGTAGAAATGTTGAGGTGTTTTGAGTTTTTTATGTGTGAAACAATAGAAACATTAAATGCACAAAAACAATGTCAAAATGACTCACCTCTACCATGACATCACAGGGTACTCATACACTTTGACAAACTGAGGTTTAAAAGGTTGGAGAAAAAGATAAGAGAGAGAGAAACAGAGAGGGAAAAACTCATTATAGTTATTGTAACTGCAAATAAACTAAAGAAAAAAGAGGGTACTTTTATATCTTCATCTACATTTGTCTTGCAACTAAAAAAATACAACTGACAACAACCCAGGGACCTGAAAAAAACAAACTATTCCTTGACAAACCTTTCAAGGTAATTTGGTTTCTTTAAATATTACAAAAAAAATGTTTATTTCCTGAAAACTTACCTTATTAAGTTCTAAGGAAACTTAATAAAAACTGTGGAAAAAAGCAGCTTGTTATTCAGATTCAAATTTTGGAGCATCTTGAGGACAGTCAACAACACAAAGCAGAACAAAATGAAAAAGAGAACACATCAAAACGAGATTGACTGAATAAAAGATAGACGGGTATAGAAGGGGTTTTTTTTGGGGGGGCAGGAGGGATTGTTCATGGTGGTGAAGAGGAATATGAAGTGGCAGAGTGAGTGTTCAGTGTCAAGGCCGGGTTGGGTTTCCAGCTTCAGCGTTGTCAACACTCTCCAAGCACAAGAAGAAGGGTTCACCCTTAGAACAGGAGCTCGCGTCACTGCTTGTGCCAAAACCGCTCCGACATTACAACACGGGCACTCAACGAACATGACACCGGCACTTGGTCCAGAACAGCATACAGGACCAATTCTGTCATGGTCCGGGCCATCTGTGATGAATGTTCTCGCCCCACATCGCTTGATCTCGCTGATCCTCCTTCTCACTCCCCTCCAGGTTTTGATTTCCTTGATTCCAAGCAAAGTTTGTCACACATGAACCATCGGGATCAAAGCCCAATGATCTGACGATGTCTCACATCTGACATGTGGTGCTTAACTTACTGCTCATGGGGCAATTGACTGAAGCAGCCACTTGCAAAACAAAAGGATCCTACACTCGCAAATGGGAGGTAAGCTTACAGAAGACAGTAAAAGACATTTAACATATGTATAAATACATGTATTTCTGAGAGCGCTGAAGTAACAAGAACACGTGTTCTTGTTTAATGTTGTTGTGGTGGGCCGATAGCAGTGCAGTCGCAGGGAGAGATGGAGTAAGTTCTGCGGCTGCTTGTGTTTAGGTTTAGGAGTGTCTGATGACAGCTAGCTGTTCTTGAATGTGGCTTCAAGCTTCCCACACTGCAGCTCCGGCCGTGGAATCTCACTGACGTCAAAAGGTTTTAACGTGACTGACAGCCAGCTGGATCCACAGTCAGACAAGGAAAACGACTGTCTGAACGGAGAAACAAACAAATTTTAAAAAGTGAGTCAATGTGCAGCAGACGCGGGTTGGTTTGCATGACTGGTTTGATATTTTTGGTAAATTGCATTTATTCAGTTTCATGCCGAGAACTAAACAAGAAGATTGAAACCACTCAGCAGTGCATGCGGTGAGCATGAGACTGCAGCCAGCAGCCAGTTGTGTATTTTAAATACAGAAATCTTTGAACTTGTTTTTGCGTGGATTAAACAAACATGCATCGAACTTCCCTTACAGTAATACATCGGCACTTCGTTATTGCGTAGTCAAATTGTTTGTTTAATGGACTGCTGCAATTTCATCTCTGCACTTTCAGCACACTGGTTCCCAAATATATTTTCTTTTTGGAGAAGCACACTGGAACTTGCTGAAGTTGTTAAGTTTATAAGTGAGTTCTGTGTGCAGATGGGGCTAAAATTGATGTGGGGATAAAAATGATAAAGTTTACAACTGCATAGAGAATTGACACTGGAAATGTGAGATGCAAGCTAGGCACCTAGTGTGTAATATAGCTTCCCTTTGCACTTTAGAGCTAGGTCCACTGGCAGATTGTTTCAGTTGTACAAAAAGATTTTTTTTTTCCATGTTATGGATGAAATAATCTGCCTTAAAACAAGCTCCGATATTTTGTTGAAAAGTTCCTTGCAAGGTATTTTTGCATTATGTCAAGGGCTCTAATATTTGCATGAGGAACCATGGACCAAAAATACTTGGTAACATGTGTTTTTGGCGTTTTTATCCCGTGCAAGGCGTCCGCAGCCTCCTGCACACTGACTGACGGTGATACACCTGTGACCTCGCAGGGATAAGCGGGTATGTCTAATAGATAAACAGGTGAATGGTGAAATATCTTGTTTCATATTGTTCCCTGTGGATCTTTATGTTTTGTTCCTCGTTGTTCCAGAAATACTTAAACAGCATGCTATAGATATCAACAGAAAATCACAGAGAGCATCATTTTTATGCAGACAAAACATTCATGCTACAATTTTCCATCATGTTCTGCCCGGTGTAAACTGTGGGTGTCATTTTGAAACATGTTTTTTCATGGTGAGAATGCACAACGCAGTGCATCCTTTTTGAATTACAACTGCTCAGTTCATACCTTGTTTCCCACAAAATGTTTTTTTGTGTGTGTTTACTTGAAAAAAACGGATGTATGCGCAACCCTTTTATCACATGTCCCTTCCCTGAAATTCGCTCTCCTTGATCTGTTTTTCTTAGTAAGAATTTATATGAAGTGAAACACTTGGGCTTTCATTGCTTGAAGACTGTTTTTATTAAGGCTGTGGATATTTTATGGTCAAGCGGAATGAATTACATTTGCTAAATGCAGTCTGTTGTTTTAGGACTCGTGCAGCTTCTCGATTAGGGCAGTCATTTTGGTCTACACCTCATTCTGCAGGCCATAAAGAGAGAAACCTCAGAGAATGTGCATGTGTAAGCTGTGCGTGGAAAAACAATGACACAAGAATAGAAGCAGTAATCTGAGGAAGGAAAAGTGTGTTTGAAAAAAAAAAGAGAGAGAGAGAGAAAAGGACAGATCAAAAGGCTCCTGCGAAATATGAGAGGCTTTTCTATTATTCCCATGGTTGGGCACCGTGCACACAGAACCCCTTTTTATTTTCTGACTTTCGCGCACGCACACACGGGCATTAACACACACATTAACACAGGTTTGCAATCTCTCTGACCACCCAGCCAGTGGTGGCCCCCGGGTCCCACCTCTTACCTCGCTCTGAGGCGCTGCAGCTGAGAAAAACTACACCCTCCACTTCCTCTCCCCTCATGCCTACCTAGTTCCTCCTTTCCCCACCTCTCTCCCTCGCTCAGTGCTCTCATTCATGTTGTAACAACTCGTAAAGGAAGGAGACTTTGACCCCCCTCAGTTAAATGTTCCCCATCGCCCTCGTTCATCGACTCTGCGTAGGAGTGTGTTAGGCAAATTCACAGGAGCAACTTTTACCATGTTCTAACATCCTGTTCAAAGTTCCCTTGTAAATATCCAAGATAATAAAGGAGGATTTTATTGAAAATAAACATCTGACCTGCGCAATACTGCTTTACTGATGCTCTGGTCTCATTAGACAGGGTGACCAGTTCGTCTGAAGCATTTTTTTGAAACCAGTCATTTTTTCTGTATTATTATTATTATTATTATTATTATTGTTATTAATATTATTATTATTATTATTATTATTATTATTATTATCTTATTGAATCTTAACATTCCCCTATTCAAATTATTCTACAATGAGACAGTCCAGGTACAGGACAGATGTTTTCACTGAACCAGTGAAGTAATCTTGCAATTTGAAAATATGTTATGCTCCAAGACCTTTCGAACACAAAACTGAAATCTCTAAATTTCTTCGTTAACGTCACATTTTCCTACAACGTATTATTTCAATTAACTCCAATAAGAGGATCTTAATTAGCTCAATATTTATCTGAATATTGTAATTGTGATGTTTTCCAAACTGACAGGACTGTCAAAGTAACACTTAACAGCAACACTGAGTTTTTCCACTTTCCTTCACTGTTCTGTTCATTAGTGTGTCTGACCTCCAAGCAGAAATAACTACGCATTTCCTAAGAATTCAATATCGTCTTATATTTCTTCTCACAACAAAGAAAATGCTTTTATGTCTTTTCACTGTGAACAAATCTACGGAGGAAACTTCTAAGACACTTCTGGATTATCTCAGTTATCGAATACCAATGTTTAAATAATAAAGCAGATGGAAAGTCTTAAGTGGTTTCAATATTTTTTACGAATGAAACTTTCAGCCCCCATGAGGCAATACTCTGGTTTTGCACAGCTAAAGATTGACATTTTGGCCAATCCTTTGTGCCAAAACAGCTCAGGCTCAGGTTCTGCAGGTCTTGCCACATTCTGTCCCATATTTAGGTCTGGACTTTGATTGAGCCACCCTAAAATATAAATATGCCTTGATTAAAACCATTCCATTGTAACTCTGTCTGCATGTTTAGTGTTGCTGTCCTGCTGAAAGGTAAACCTCCATCCCATCTCACGTCTCAACTTTGCCCAGCTTCTCTGCCCCTTCTAAAGAAAATAATTTCCACAAACAGCAACACCTTTCACAACTACTGGGATGATAGATTCAGGGTGATGTGCAGTATTTTCTCACAACACATGGCTTTGCATGTAGTCTATAATATTATTATCAAACTACACAGGGGTTTATATTATTTGAAAGTAGGTGACTGCTGAAAGAAATTGAGTGCAATGAATTGTATTTTGACGTAATAGATTTTTAAAAAAATGTTAAGGACCAAATATTATTTTTCTTCCAGTTCGCAGTACGTGCCACTTTGTGTTGGTCCATCAAACGAAATCCCAAAACAACGATGCTTAATTTTGTGGTTCTAACGTGACAAGGAGTGTGAATACCTTTGGGAGGTTGTGCTCTTTCCATGCTCTTTGCCAGGAAAGTGCACAGCTGGAACAAATGTGCATTTGTTTGGCTTTTGATTCAAAAGCAAAATTCCTGTTTTGCACAACTTTTATGGATTTGCAGATGGCACCAGTGTTTCGGTGATGCACTAAGCAGCTGTTCTGTGTAAAAGAGCTTAGCAGTCACAAACAGTTCTTAATTTTCTAACCGTGCCCGACTCTTACTTTTGTGAAATCCTTAGTTTGTGTCTAATAACGAGCTGGTTGAATATCTACTAAACGTACTTCACGTTTGTAATTGAATTTGCCGTCTTTTTAATGGAACCAGAAGGCGTTGGCAGAGTGTGTCAATTTAACCTCTGGAGGCCAGCTAGGAGGGCTGACAGTGACAGACGCTCGTTTGCAGCGTGGCATCCTGACAGACGTTCAGATCGGGCAGTCGGTAAAAACAGACAGGCAGAGAGACTCACATGGACGTGCACGAAGGGAGTCGGGGTAGACGAGACAAGTCCAACAATTATTTAGTGAAAGCAGGCAGAGCCACATGTGGAAGTAGAGACAGGGGAACCAAACAGAGGTCAAAGGGCTTCCTGCCTCTGGTCCCTTGTGGAGCTAAAGCATGTTAGTCTCACCCAGAGACCCCTCATTTTTAATCAAGGTTACGATGACAGTTAGTACGTTAGGTGATTTCAAGCCAAGACCAAAGTTTATTTAGGGTCAGTACTTGATTCTTCTTTATCTTCTGCATTTCACCACAGCCTGTTTAAGTTATACAGTAGTAAATAAAAATGGACTATATTACGTGCTTAGGTTGACATTTTTCAGCCCATTGCCAATATTTATTCAATATTCAATTACTGGGGGTAAAGTGTTTATTAGAATAGAACAATATTCAACCAGTTATTCACTTAAACTGTTTTATTTTGATCCTTATTTAATTTCCACAGCAATTATATTATGTTTTCGATATTGCTGTTAATATTGAGCTCAAAGAAAACTGGGGCCTGGTAATAGCTGACGACTACTATTGGCACAGTTTTGAGTTGTTTGTCCTTAATTATACAGTTAAGTTTAATAAAAACACAATATGTTAAATTAATAGATTTAAAACAGTCTGTCACCAGCTGTATTACATTTTATTTAGATATTATATGATACTTCACAACATGATTTCATTTTAAAATGAAAATCTCGACAACTATGTGGGTTTAGGTTTTTAACCTGTTTAAACAGAATTTGTTGTGGAGAGATTCAAATATTCAAAAGTAGCACCGATTGTTAGCAGTGGAAACATCGAAATGAGCTTTGAAGTTTGACTCCAATAACTTAGCACCTTCAAATTTTGAAGGTTAGTACTGCGTGTGTTTAATGCTTTTCTAAATCTGCTCAGGTTTCACATTAAAATACCACCATCCTCCCATCATTTCTTCATCTGTTTTGGTCTGCATTTTCTATCCGTTTCTCTTTTTTATTTGATTATTGACTAAAGCTGCCAGAACAACAAATCAATTATTGACTATTTTTACAGGATTTGTAGGGATGTACAGGAAATATATAAAACATTATTCCCTCTGCTCTGAACTCCTAGTGGACACAGTCAGAAAATGTGGGTTTCTGAGGGTGCTCAACATATGTGTGCTTTTCATGCATGCCATTGTTTAGTCAAGTCAGGATGCTTGCTCATGTTTCTCTCTCTCTCTCTCATGCCGCCGTGTGTGTGAGTGTGTGTCAGAGTGTGTTTATGGGCCACTGCAGCACTCTTTATAAACACATCAGTTGGGCTGACAGTGCACAACAGGAGGGAGAGAGGGGCTTTCAGACAGCCTGGGACAGAGGTCTCGTAAAAAATCACTTCTAATTTATTTCCCTCCAAATTGGAAAGTGCACGCTCACACCTGACTAAATCATCACGCGTCAACTGGAGACGGCCCCCCACTGCATGCTGACGAAACCTGATCCCAGTTTTGCCGCGCAGGCCCAAGCCAGGCCCTGGCAGAGAAAACACAGTGTCACGCCGCATACATACACAGTCCTTAATGGCTTTTGCAGATGTGTTGCTCCCGATAGCCCCTCTTAAGCCTCATCACTATGGCTCCCTACCTCTTGACCTACACATTTGATCTCGCCAATGCAAAGTCATCAAAGCTTTACAGAGTATTTGATTTTTGCTCACTTGTCGTGGGTTGCATATCCTCCACATACCCTGTTGCTCTCTTATCCCCTTCATCCGCCAAGCTGCACCAAGCATTTTACCATTCAATCATTTCATTTGATTTCCATTGTATATTTGAACTCATCCAGGCTTGTGTTTTCCCTTTTTCGTTTTAGACCATTTCTGAAGTAGTCACCTCTTCATCTTTGCACTGTTCTTTGAGGTGGATTCTCTGTGGTCTGACGAGAAAAACACATGTTATTACTACGCATTTGACATGGCAACCATAAACTTGACAAACACTAAACAAACAGCAGGGGTGGACTGCAAGACTGGTTGGGGCCAAGCGAAGCTGTGTGCGCACGTGCATGTGTGTGTGTGTGTGTGTGTGTGTGTGTGTGTGTGTGCGTGTGCGTGTGCGTGTGTGTGTGTGTGAGAGAGACATAAAATGTATTTCACAAGATGCAACTACCAACTGAGGTTGTCACCTCAATGACTCATGTCAGGTCTGAATAAAGAGAAAAACAAACGTGAGCATATGAAAACTCGTTTCAAACAAACTTTATTTATTGTCAGATCAGGCGCTTTCTGAATGTAAAATTGAGAATTTCTCAGAAAACTCACAAAATTAAATCTCATTGAATTTAGCTATGTTATTTTTTTTAATTTGTTTATTTTCAATTCCTATTTGTTTGCAGTTCTACTGCTTTTGCAGACAAAAGCCAGACTTGTCAAGTATGTCATGAACATCAGTCGTGCATTGAACCTTTTTTCTTTTATGGAAACAACATTGAAGTGGTTATGGGTACCACATCATATTCTGCACATACAGATTTGTCAAAATAACAGTCTTTTTTATTGTCTTTGGTTTGGAATTTGGATAACTTTCAATAATATTTATGAAATCCATTTCAAATTGTGGAACGTTTGGTTTTTGTCAGTTTTGACATTTTATTGCACAGACTCTACACTTGCAATTGTGGTCAAACGATTACCTATGGTCATTATTGTCTTGGTTTATTTGACAGATCTCATTGGATATACCAATATGCCAAACAATAGGAAAGTCCACTGAGCTTGGTAAAGATCTAAGAGTGGGAATTGTGTGTTTACACAAGTTGGGAAAGTCTTTTGGAGCCATTTCTAAACATCTGCAGATTCCAAGTTGTTCACATCGCAAAGAAGACCCAGCATATAACAGAAGACCCAAACTGCTTGTCTTAAATTAAAGGAAATGTGATAGGATGGACAAACCTAGTATCTTGTCTTAAGAGGGGGATTGGGGGCTATTTGATCACACAAGACCAACATTCAGCTATTTAGCCAAAATTTAGGAGTCATGGCAAGATTTTTAAACCTGTGAAAACTTTACCAATGATCATGTGATACTGTGTTTCATTTCCCATGATAGTTGAAGTAATAAAATTAAGAAAGGACTGTTTTCAGCTTCACCACAAATCTACAACTACTGGGTTTAACTAATGGCAAAAAAAGGTGCTTTGATATTAATCCCAAACCATGAACTCAACTCTATTTAAAATAATTGGACTATGTGTAAAAATGAGGTCTGCCTTAAATGAATTCTGTCATTTCTGTCTAGAAAATCTGTCAAATATCTTGTCATTTCTTGATTACCAAGCCTGGGGTTGAGCTACAGCTTGTACCAAAGTATTAAGTCTGTGCAAATATTTCTGAACCTGTCTGGATTAGAGAAAATGTTACCTCAATTAAAACCTAAAGGTCAAACATGAATGTGGTATTTATGCGTATGCTGAGTGTATGTAAACATCTGAACACAACTGTGGGCAAATCTGTAAGTTTGTTTAAGATTCAGATTACACTTCAAAGATAATTTTGAAGCTGTAAAGTTAAAATCTATCAAAGAATACTTTTTTGTCATAACGTGTGCAAATCACTTTAAAACATAGGGTTTTTGCTCTTTTTATTCTAGTTGGACATGAGAATTTTACTGCATGGAGCAACATTTTGTTCTTTCAGATTTACTCTGTATTAACTAAACTATTCAGATGAGACAACAGGAATAAATCAGATTTTTTTGGCTGAACTTAAAACCTTGCCTTTGTTAGGCTGACTTCTCACACTGTCTGTATATCACCACGACTGACTGACCAGTCAAGCATGCATATTCAAAACACAGTTCTGACCTTTACCTTCTCACCGCAAATACTGTCCCCTGTCATTAAGTGATGAAGACTGCGGCGAAGGAGTTGAAAACCAAACAAAAAAACAAATCTCAGCATGCCATGGAAAAACAAAAAGTGCTGAAGGGGGCTGGGAGAGAGAGCGCAAAAACAACACTGAACAAGCCATAAGGCACAGTTCATGCGAAGAAAGTGCCTCTTTACAGTATGTACACTCATAAAAAGGCCTGCCGCGCATGAATCAACACATAAGCTCCACTAAATATAAATGTAACATAAAAAGGAAGGAGTACAAACAAAGGGAGGCAAACGAACAGCATGAAAAAACACTGGGTGTTGCTTTCCCAAGTCCTTAAATTTAGATTTTGTTCGATCTCTTAGATCTATTCTGCACAGAGGGAAGTGCAGGACAAGAAAAGGCAGTGAAATGATGAAGCCATTGGAGAACAGTTTTCAAATTGAGCCCAATATCCTGAGGTCAGAAGTAAAGGCTAACAGGGTATAAAGAGAAAATGGCAGAAAACATTTTTGGAGAATTTGCCATTGCTTTTGTCTGATTTCACCCTTTAATCTGCTTCTATTTTGTACCACTTTTTCTCCTAATTTGATATGAAACATGAAAATGAAGTATTTACATGCATACTCCATGCATATATTAACATTAAGACCTTTACTTGAAATAAATCAGAATTGCTAAATAAAACTGATTTTAACAAGCCAGACTTGATTAGACACACGCTTTCTGGAACGTTTCAGTTATTTCCCAATAGTCCACAAAATATTTTCCCAAAGCTCTTGGGGATCATCAGGACATGTTTTGGTAGACATGAAGGACAATTTTGTGCCTTTGTGGTCAGCAGTGGGTTTGGCATATGAACTCTCCCATGGATGACCTTTCTCCCCAGCTCTTTCTTATTATTGAAACTTGAAAACTAACTCAGGCAAATGAGTCCTAAAGTTATTTCACGTTGTTCTGGATTCTGTTTTTAACTATTTGTTTGTCACTGTGGTTAACCAGAAACCAAAAGTGTCCAAAATGGCTTCGCATTTTTAAAAATCAGGCTTTGTAACTTCCTCAAAACCCATCAACATCATATAGACTTGGTCTCTGACCTCTTCTTGCAATGTAGATCAAGTACTGATGTGTTGACTTTTGAGATCTTTTACTATTTTATTTACTATTTTACCTCACAGTCAAGCAATTTCTTGATTCTACAAGTCCGGCAGTAATCAGGCATAGGTAGGCCTCGCAAATGAAATCAAACACAACAAAGTGACCTTCAGCCTAAAAAATAAGAATGTGCTAAGCTTTACACTAACTTTAAAATCCTGATGAATTCCTTAAGACTCCACCAATCTCTGAACCTCAACCAATATTTGCAGAAAAAGGAGAAATTAATAAGCCATAATAAAAAAATAGCTAAACTGTACATATTTTCAAAGCAGTTGTGTGTCAAAACAAAATGCATTTGACAGGTGTTCATTATAAATAAACTTAAGTATATTCTTTGGCATTCGCAGTCCCACTTTATGATAAACGTTTATTATTATGTGCAGTGTACTGCCTGCAATAAAACCTTGCTGGTATTGTATTGCACATGAAATACAAAAATACCATAGTGGCTTTTACTTTCACAACCACTGCTATGCTCAGCATTCAGTTTATGTTTTTGCTGGACTGCTGCTCAGACAACTTCAGCAACTTTCTCCCTCTAACCTGCACCAGTTGGGATGTAGCTCCCCAGAGTGTTGACCGGGGCAACCTGCAGCCCAATTCCCTGTCCTCTCATATCCTGGTGTGAGCACAGAGGCCACTGGCCCAGTCAGCAAACCTCTGAACTCCATTGCATAATGGCAGAGGAAGTCATCCGTCAATGCAGTGGACTGGGATGGACCCTAACCCTGTCCCCTTTTTCTCACTCTCTCTGAGGGATCTGCTGCTTCCAGTGTTTTAATGGTGACGGGGCAATGGGGCTGGAGTGTTTGTGTAAGCCTAAATGGGTCTGAGGACGACTGGAGGAGCAATCCACATGACTCCAAAGGGAACGTTTCTCTGTGTGTGTTTGTCCCTCCCTAATGATTTATTGTGACAAATGATCAGCCATGAACAAACAACAAGCAAGCCGCCGGCCTGTCCACACAAACACACAAACATGCAGAAGGAGACAGACAAACAGGCCGTCAGGCAGAGTGATGGTCGGCCTGACGATGATCAATCACACTCAACAGGAAAGGATCAGCGGGAGTTTTTGTAAGTTGTGTTTAGCAACGAATGGCGGTTTGCGTTCATGTGCAGCCCCTTGCAAAGATATCCGTACCCCTGAAAGTTTTACGTTGCCACGCTATAACCGTCGATGTTTTCTATTGGGATTTAGCAACAACAGAAAACAACAGCAGATAAAGTCCAAGAAAATTACATTTTGTTCAGTCACCCATATTCTTACCAAAAAGATTTCAAAAGTCTGTTGCATATATGTTAATCCCTTTTTACTTTATCATGAATAAAGTTCAACCAACTGCATTAGTAGCTAACTGAGTAAATTAGGCGCCTCTGTGTGGACCCAACAAACGAAAAATGTTTGTTCAATAGACACAGCAGACATGTCAGTTTACAGTGCTAGATTATTAAAAAATATATATATATACATCAAGCTTTGAACATCTCATGCTCAACTATTCTCTTCATCACGTGAAAAGTGTCCCAACTGGAAATCTTCCACTGTATGGCCAACTACCTACATTTTCAGGGTTGGATGGGACAGTATTAATCAGAGAAGCAGCCAGAGGGACCAACACATTGAGGAGCTACACAGAGCAATAGCTCAAGTGAGGGAAGACACGCCAAAAATCTGATCTTTATGGCCATTGTTCAAAGAAAACACATAACAGGTCCTGTTTGCAGTTTGCTATGAGGTCCTCTGGTCAGATGAGACAAACATTTACAAAGGCTATATGAGGGATGCTAACACTGGACATCTCCTTGACCACACCATCCCCATCATGCTACGAGGGTACTTCACTTCAGCAGAGAAAGAGGATATAGTTAGAGTTGATGGATAAAATACAGGATCATGGTATAAGATACCCTACTAGAGGCTGCCAAAGCACTTGAGAGATGGACACAGGTTACGCTTCGAGCAGGGCGATGACCCTGAACATCCAGCCAGATCTCCAATGAAACGGTTCAGATCAAAACATGTTATGCGCTTGATTGACCCAGTAAATGTCTGCGCCGAATTTCAGCTACAGGACTTGAAAATTGTCAATGACAAAGAAGCATGGCCAATGAGTGAATAGTTTCCCAAGGCATCTGCCTCGTCTGCACACCAGCTTCAGTTTATATGAGCACCGGACCACATGTTTTTGACATGAATTTATGTCCCTGGTCGGTTTGCCAGTCACGAGAGTGTGTGTGTGTGTGTGCGTGGGTGTGTGTGTGTGCGGGTGTGTGTGTGTGTGTGTGTGTGTGTGTGTGTTTGTGAGAGAACAAGTGTGTGGGATGTAACCGAAGCCATGTCGACACAACACAGCAGCCTGTTCAAAGGCCTGTTTGTATTATTGCAGCTTGTCCAGCTGCTTGGGACAGACAAACAAGACTTGGAGCTCCGAGCTACAAAACACAGGCCTCCCACCCCATCGCAGAAACCCCTGCGGTCCTGCCCAACCCTGCACGCTGTGGCTCTGAAATGGACAAACAGACGCCTACAAGTAGACAAACTGCCAGGCATTGAGGAAGCTTTTTGTCCGAAGGAGATGAGGAATGAGTAGAAACTCAAATTGACATCAAAACAAGGTTGTTTCAATGATTTTGATGAGCTCAGACTGTGTAAAATTGGTAAAATTGGGCCTTTTTTTTTTTTTTTTTTTTTTTACAAGTTTTCTCCCAAATTAATATTTTCACGTCTGACTCAAAACGTACATTTGCCCTAAAGGATGAATATAAATTAAAAGTGGTTCATCATGTTTACTTATTTAAAACAGATATAAAACTCTTGAGTCAACATTTGCACAGTGAGGGCCAGTGGTCCCTTGCTTCACTCCCCATGAACTGTATGGAAAATGTCTACAGGTTTCTGAAGCACAGTGTAATGAGTAATGTTACCTCCTGTCAAAATATTGTGTCTCCATTCCACATTTGCTTTTTAAATCTCACATATTTCTCTGAGCAATTGCCCTCAAAACAAAATATTGCCTTATATACACAGTGATTGACTTTAGAGGGGAGATGAAAATTAATGCCTGTGTTTTTAGTGCTCACTTTTTGGAGACGATATTTCTTCCCGCCTGTGTACTCAGTGTGCACTCAGCTGCCCTCTGAACGGCTCTCTTCTCTGGAGATCTCCCCAAATGGATCTGATGTTGGTGATTAAGATCAGAGTAAGCCAACACTCTCGCTCCCTCGCAGCTCCCGCTCCCTCGCCTCCTTTCCTGTTCGTCTCATCCCCTTGCCTCTGCTTCCTCCCCCCCTTCCTATCCTACACCCACTGTCCTCATCACTCGACGTCCATCCTTCTTACTCCTCTATTCCTCATCTGTCCTGCTCTCCTCCTCCTTCTTCCTGCTCTCTCCTTTAGCTCCTGCTCCCTCTTTGACTCAGGGTCCCTGTGTGCCTGTATGTAACATCAGTAAAGCTGTCAGGCAGCCAGGCCAAGGTAAACAGCCCAGCACCGGGTTCAGGGGTGATGGGGGCCGAGATGTTTTTCCTCAGGAACCCGGGGACCCCTGGAGATTTCTGACTGGGGCCAGGGAGGGGCCAAGGGGGAAGACAATCCCTTAAGTTGCCCCCTGAAAAACACACATAACCCTGGTTCTTTTGCTCCCCTTTTGGCTCTTCTGCTCATCATTTTATTTTATTTTTTCCTGGTCCTTGTGTCGTTGTGCATCTGTGTACACACACAGCCCTTCAGCAGCTCCATCTTCTAATTATCCATCTTTCATAAGAACCCTCACACCCTCCTGCTCTCTCAATTGCACTAGGGTTCGTCCGTTCGCACAAGTGATGCGCTTACATGTATGATGAAATCTTGATTGGTTTTAAACACATGCAGTTAAATTTTCATTTTAAATGTAGATTTACAACTGATTATTCTTGATCTGTTCCAGTGTTGATTTGTTTGATTGATTTTCTTGTATTGCCAACAGTCTTTGTTCTCTTAGGAGCAAAGCATAATTTTAGGGTATATTTGATCATTTGAATGAACCACTTTTTGATGATTATGGTGATGATGATGATGATGATGATGATGATGATACTGGGTTTTTTTTATTATTATTTCAGACATTTTCACCAGGAGAACAACACAATATGAAGGAAGGGCTTGCATATTTCTAAGTGTAAATGTGACATCCTACATACTGCACATATACAAACACATGCCAAATGCACAACTTATTTGGTGACTATGTGTCTGAAAAGGGCCATGAAGAAGTTGAACTTATTTAATCACACACTTTTTAAATCCTGTAGTTTGTTATTTTGTAAATCCAGAATAATCTTCCCATGTTCTGTTTCCTTTTTTAATCAAAAGTCATTTCTAAGCCAGATGTAAATAATATATATATACTCCCATACACGTACACACATGCTTACACAGTATGTACATATACTTAAACACATACTTATATACACACACACACACACACACACACACACACGCCCACACATGCTTTAATTCCAGTCCAAATTCATCACTCCTGTTCTTCCCTGTAACTTTTAATAATAACCATTTAGAGGCTTAAATTCTCACACAACCTCCATGCTTCAAAGTCAAAAGCATGTATTAAAAAAAAAAGAAAAAAAAATCCATGCTTCGACTTTGGCAGTTTTATTCCAAATCTTCACACCACTGACAGATATTCACATTCTCTTCATGATTGCTTGAAGACTGAAGGTTCAACAACATTAAGGTCACGAATTTTGACTATGAGGTTCTCCTGTTTGGTCATAGCGCCCTGCTATATCAGTACAAAAATTCTGAATATTATCTGGCAATAGTTTGTTTATAGTGTTGTACCTAAACTGTACAGTTTAAAACTCTACCAAATCTGGTAGTTTGAGGATGTAGGAATCCATAAATAAATTGTTGGAATGGCTAGGTAAGCCAACTTTTTGAACATGTCGGATGGCTCTTTTCTGTCATGTCCGTAATGGTTGGAGTGAGGTTTTGCAGGTGTTGCCCTAAATTTCAAAGCAGTGGAACTTTTTCATTTCGATAAGTAAAAAAAAGTGACCGAATCAATTCTATCAGGATAAATGACAACTTCCTTAAAGAGCCATGTAGGTTGACATTTAATGATGACCTGAACTACGACACAAGAAATTTACATTTCCATTTTTCAGTGACAAAAAATTGAGATAAAAATATTGGAAGCAGAGGGAATCCAGTCAGATCTAACTTTCGTCACAGTATTTCATCAGAATGAACATTTGCTTCATGACGTTTCCTTCCCTGCATCCCTGTATGTCGTCTGTTTGAGCAGTTACAAACGTGCTTTACTTTTGTTGCAGTCTTGGTGTCCAGTGGTCATTTTCTCACTGACCACTGGATCTGGTTTCAAGGTTAAAGCTTACATGTCGACCTAAATCCAATATGAGTCAATGTTAGGTCCTTATGTTGCTCGGGCTTAAATGTGCAGCATGCTAAGGCCAAGCAAAACAGCATGATCTAAAAGCGGTCTAAGCTTCGACTGGGAATAAGCATTTCATCAGGACCACAAAATAGCCTGCAAAACATGCACAAATGTCATAAAACATTACTTACTTACATTATCAGTGTTTAGAAAGGTATGTTTTTTATTTATTTGGGAGTCAAGCACACAGACTTAGGGTGTTTTCACACCTCACAGTTTTTTAAGATACTGCAAAGTGGCAAAGTCACTGTATAAGGACAGCAAACCAAAAAGAATCCAATGAACAGCTGGGTGCAGAGAATTACTTCTAACTCGTGTCGGAGATGAGGACTCTGTTTTAACTATGGAGAAAATAGCAGTAGCAGTAGCAGGGAGCCACAAATATATCTAGCGTAAGAAACCTGATTGGCAAACGTTATAAAATTCTAAAGGTGTTTACAGCTTCATGGTTACTTTTTATAAAGAAAATTAATGGAAAGTTTGCACTTACTGTTTCTGATGGGTTTTTAAGGGATGTTAGTTAAACAGCTCAACACTCGTGTTCAGTTTAAGTCCCTGGAGGCATAAGAAACATTTTGATTCCGGATGTTTGACATTTTTAGCTGCACTATGGTATTTGCAGAATAAATACTGACGTCTGATATGTACATTTATAGATCTGTTCATGTTTAACGGTTGACAATTGCAATTTATAAAACTCCATCCATCCGTCCATATCTTCCATGCTTACCTCTAGCATGGGTCACGAGGGGTGCTGGTGCCAGGCGAGAGGTGGGGTTCACCCTGGACAGGTCGCCAGTCCATCGCAGGGCAACACAGAGACAGACAGGGCAAACAATCTCGCATGCGCAAACCCACACCTAGGGAGAATTTAGAGAGACCAAATTTAGAGAGACTGTAGGAGGAAGCCAGAGCACCCGAAGAGAATATGCAAACTCCACACGCAGAAAGAGCTTGGGGATCGAACCAAGGACCCTCTTGCTGCAAGGCAACAGTGCTACCAACTGTGCAGATTTGTGAAACTGTAAAATATAATCTGTAAATTTTCAGACTGAACGTTTCCAACTACTTATGGAATGCTTTGTGTATTTTGTACAATTTACATCTTTATTTAGAATTTTGGGTTCTAAAACCTTATCAAAAATGCAAATCCAAATAAAATCGGTTCAAATGATAAATGTAAACCTGTACCCCCCTTGTTTTGATTGCCCTTGACAAAGATCCTAAGAAATGAGAATTAGACAAAACCAAAACCATTTTGGTCAAAATATTTACTGATAAAAATTTGAAATGTGCTATCAAAATTTACATTCCTCTGCTTCCTCAGGCAATCTACTGAATGGAAAATGAATGAAACAGTAAGAGAGAAAAGGGAGAAGAGGAAAGTTTGTAGAGAGAGAAGAAAGTTGAACCAGTAGGAGGAACGAAAGAAAAACAGCTGAAGAAAGAGAGCGAGAAAGCAGGGAGAATTAAGAAAAGGTGTTTAAGTAAGGAGATGGGTGTGAAGTGATATTCCTCACCCAGGCATGACCCTGCTCAGCTCCAGAGAGCCATTCCCTCTGAGGTAGACGGTTCAGGGGAGAGAGGAAAAAATGGGGGACATCCAGAGACTGAAAACCAGAAGCAACACACCCAGTGCAAAGCAACCTGGAGCAAGAAAAATGAAGAATGCTGAAGAAAGAAAGAAATAGTAGTTTTGCAAAAACAACAACAAAAGTTTTAAAGTAAGAATGTCACGTGGAGTTTTTAATGAAGTTGGGATCTGACTGAGTCAAAGACAGCATGCAGAATTCAAATAGAGGACTGAAGGGAAACAAGTCAAGAGGTGAAACAAAAAAGTGGACAATTATCCTTTGCACTTTACTGTGGTGCAGTGCGAGGTTCTGTGTGGAGTTTATATTTTCCCCCTGTGCATGCCTGGATTCTCACTGGGTATTCCGACTTCCTCCTATAGCCTGAAAACATGATCACTGGATAAAGTATTCTCTATAAATTGTCCTTGTGAGTGTAATTGCATTTCCATTACAAATGTGCACAAAACTTTGTCAATATTTGGGTAATGTCAAAGCAGCAAAACTCCAGTGTTTCCATTGGAAAAGAAACGCAATAAATACCACAAGTGAATAAGTTTGTTTGTGTGATATGTGAACAAACTTATTCACAAGAAACATGACTCATACGATGCAAAAATAGCGTTTTTATTGCAGTTTTATTGAAAAACATGAGGGTTTTTTTTTTTTCAAATTGGCATGTTTCTATTAATCAAATTTATTTTCATAATGCCAGTTTGTGCAATTATATGCTCAATGGAAACACAGTTTATGTTATCCCGGACAGTAGAGGGACACACTGAACAAACAACCATGCATTTACATTTGGAGGAAAAACAGGAATGTTTGTAGTGTCCCACCTGAACTGTGAAGCATTGGCGTGGTCACATGATGCTGTGGGGTTGTTTTGCAGGAGGAATTTGAGCGCTCCATAATATAAATGGCATCAACAGGAATTGCATTTTCTGGCTTTTTGCAAATAGAAATAATCTTGATAATTCCAACCAACCTAAAACAAGAGAAGTTTGGTCAGATTTAATTTCACAGATTGAGGGAAAACTGTGTCTGTGTCTTTTATACGGTGTAAATATCTGGTTTCTGAACAAAATGCAATCTTTTGACTATGCAATTATAATACTTTTAGTTAGATTTGCCGTGATCCCTTGAAACAGTTATAAAGTAATTTTACAGGCTATTTTCTGAATTTAATTACCCATGCGTGATTATGAGAATTGATTTTATTGTTTCAATAGAAAATATTTGTGAATAATACAATAAGCCTTGTTTCATTTCTCTTTTACTTTTTTGTTTTTGTTTTGTTTCATTTTCAGTAAGGATTCTGCAAGATGAATGAAAAATGAGAGCTTGATTGCAAGAGATCAAAATCTTATCTTTAAAAAAAAAAGAAAGAAAGAAGAGCAACTCAATAATCCTGTGTGTAATCAAAGCCTTCTGTCACTTTGCGTCTCTTGGCCGCATTATGAGTCGATCCTGTCTTCACTTTCACTCTCTGATTTTGCTTCATCGTGTAACTTAAGTACTCTTCCTCCTCAGGTTCCGCTTTTCATCTGTTGTTCTTCCTCTTCCTGTTTCCCAGCAGCCCTCAGTCTTCCTGTCGCTGCTCCTCATCAATCCCAAACCGCCACAATGGTCTGTGACAGGGCACTGACAGGGCTGTGACAAGCGTGCCACCCGGGCAGTCTGTCCCAGCCAGCCAGTCAGCCAGCCATGAGCAAAGACAAACACTTCACTTCCCTCCTCCTCCTTAAACTTTTACGGCGCCTGGTTGTGTGGGCCAGCCTCCTACCTTTGAGGCCTCGTTATGTTGAGACACAGCAGCTAACTGCTCAGGTTTACCATTTTGGACAGGATCAGATTGACGCCAACGTACAGAAGGATGCATTGTGCGTCCAGAGAACAGGAATAATAAGCCTTGTGATGTTTCCCCTCATTTAGTCTGTGTTCAAAAGACATTTCATTGTATGTTTTGGAGAAAGGTCTGTGAGCCAGGAGGAGGCCATACTCTAAAACAAATTTACAGTAGAAAAGCCAGATTACAGGTCGCAGATGCACACAGACACAAAGATCTTTATTTTTTTTGTTTAATTGTGTGCATGGAAAAACTTAACGACACCCTCCCATCTTTGAAATACAGACTAAGAGGATCACTTTCAGCGGGTGTTTTCCTGCAGGGAGGAGTGCCGCACTTCACAAAATAGATGCCATCACGATCTACGTTTCTCAAACAAGGGCACAAATGAGGCTCATGCAAAATTCTACCCAATATTAAAGAAATGTATGTAAACTTTTAAACTCGAAGACAGCAAAACACCTTTTTCTAATCATTTTTAATTATTATTCTTTCAGTTCTTGAAGAACACAGTGCATGTTAATATCTGGTTTTAAATGCCTACATGACATTTATTATATAGGGATTCTCAATTGAAATTAAACCAGAAAACATTTCAAGAGATTGATTAATAAATTAGAAAATCTCCATATTATTGCAATAAAAGAGTTCAAAGCGTGTTATGTCAACTGTTTTTGCTATTGCACAATTTTTTTTAAGCTATCAGAGGCATAAAACCTTGAGAGCTGAAAGAAAATATGCCTTCCTGGTTTTGATTTTCTTTTACACTCCAGTTTACAAGCAGAAAGAAAGCAAAAAGAAAGAAATATGTAATTTTTAAAATAATAATTTTATTATTTGAATAATAATAAGCAGAAAGAAAGAAAAAAGAAATATGTACTTTTTAAAGTAATAATTTTATGTCAAACTGAAAGTCCTTCAGTAAAGTAGTAACTAATTACTAATGGCTTATATAGCAGTAAAATTTAAGCACTGCAAGCCTTCTTTGCATCTATAATTTAATCATTATGTGACATTCAGCACCAACAATACATTCATCTTTTTTGTCAGAAGAAGAAGGTTCAGATGAACCTAAAGTCTTACATCTGCCCCAGCACAGAGTGTAAAAATATGTGAAGTTTTTGAGAATTAGTTGTGTTTGTCAGTCTGGCAAACTTTGTATTGTATGGTTCTCCCTCAGACATACACACACACACACACACACACACACACACACAGTCCTCTACTCTTGATCTACTTAGATCGGCAACATCTAACTGCCACTTAACCTCACTTTCTCTACTTACCCATCTGCTCGCCCCTTCAGCTTCCAATCCATCATCCAGCCGCGCCTCTCGCCCTGCAAAATGACTCTACTAGTCATGAACATCATTAACCTCCCCCCATCCAAATGCACACACACACGCACACACACGCAAACACACACATGTATTTACACACACATGTGATCAGATGTCCCTTTACCTCTACTTAGAGTGCAATCTCAAGCTACTCAACCTCTGCATCAGCCTCTCGCTGTGCAGGCTGTTGTTTCTCCACTCTTCTTTATGTGTGACATTTCTCCTCCGAGAAAGGGGCCCTCAGAGTGGCCTTATCATCTTTTGGCCTTTTCATTTGGCCTGCCTTTGAACCTGTGCTTTCTGTGAACTCTCCAGCAATCACACGCAGACACACGCACACGCACACAGACACGCTTTCACACACAGATGCACTCACATATGTAATAAAACACCTTTTTTTTTTGCAATATTTCACTTCTAATTAAATTTCTGCATACCAGTCAGAAAGCGAGGAGAACACACACATTTTATAAGTGAAATAAAATACCGTTTATATATATATATATATATATATATATATATATATATATATATATATATATATATATATATATATATATATGAACATGTGTAAAGAATTTACAAGCTAAAAAAAACATCTTGATTTAGTTATCAGATTCAATTTGACTCTAGTGGATCGTGCTTTGTCTTTGACTCAACACGTTTTGTAAAAGGAACATTATATTGCCTATTTGAGAAGAGGCTCACAGTGTTTTGTCTCTCTCTGCATGTGCACGTTTACAATTACCTACTAAAAGCTTAGAATGTCAAAATTAAAAAGAGATTTTTTTTTCAAACCTCCAAAACCACAGCTTTTAACATTTACATTGCTGATTTTTTTTTTTTTTTTTTTGTATTTTTCAGATTCATGAATATACAAAAATCCCAAGTAAAATTGTATATTTTTCACACAGAGACAATAAATTGAAATGTACACATTCAGAGGAAAGAAGCATCCATAATCTGTCTGCACCTCTTTCTCAGTGCCCTGATGCAGCCTGCAGTGTAAAAGCCGCCCTCTTCAGTGAAGTGAGTGTTGTTTACATTGTTGTTGCTCCTGTCCACTTCCACAGAAGAATCATATGGACCTTTATTGTGTGTGATTGCATTGCCACTAGCTCCCACAAAAATAGGCATTCATTCACCTGTAAAGCTCCTCAATTCCTTATATATGCAGTAAAAGAAACAGCAGCTTTATTAAAGTTGCGTGAATGCGATGACAGTTCACAATTCAGTCTTTGAATGAATAAAATAGTTTCAAGTCAAAAGGTTATATATTAATTCTTGTTCATTAGTCAATAGCTTCAAGTAGTTTTTGATATGATTTACAGGGCTCTTTGCCCAGGATGCTTTTGAGTCGGGGATGGCAGAAGGGGTGAATGTCGGCGGGGCGGCATATACCTTATGGTTTTTGTGACATAGAAAGTTGAGGTTGTATATCTCGACTAAGGACACAATGTGTTTTATTAATAAATCTGCAGTCGTATCTGATTTATGATCAACTCAATATAGACTAAAAACCTGCACCACATTTTTGAATTAGATTAAAAACATAAGAAAACCAATCACAGAAAAACAATGGTGATTATAAACACCATTGTGATTAAAAATGAAAATTTAACACAACTGTGGCAATGAAATTAGCAGTACATTTCAGTGCAGTAGATTGAAAATGAAATAATAAGAATCATCGACTGTTCACATCGACTGGTTAATCGTGCTGAAATTTGTTTCTGATTTGATATTCCTATTAACACTAAAATAAAGGGCTGTTTAGCTAACTTAGTTAATTCTGTCATTAAATGTTCTTTTCTGTTAACCTTTTTTCACACTATATTCTATTTTTCTTTTTTGTTTTGTTTGCTTTGTTTTAACACTCTTGTTATGATAGTTGTCGCAAGTTATCTTGCTCCAACCGTCTTATTTGTTACCTTATAATTGTTTGGCCTGTCCACCATGTAGCCTTAATTATTTTCTGTAAATTCAGTTGAGATATATCTTTCCTTTTTGGGGAAAATTAAAATGGCCTCACACTATGAGGAAGCCAAACCCACCATGTAGTGGTGCAAGACAGAAAAAAACTTAAAATAAAATAAAATGCAGGGAATTTCATATCTTTTTTGAAGAATCTGTATTTCCTTCGAATGACCATCAAAATCTAAAATATCAGCTCAAACCTGAACTGAAGTTTCAAATTCATATAACACATTTTTCTTTCAACACCCGCTCTGGATTCATTGAACCTATTTGTGAAAACCACAAAAAAAAAAAAAGAAATTCTTAGTTTTTCAAAAAACAACTATACATCTTCTTATCTTGCCTCATTGTCTTGAACCCAAGAATCCCCGTGGCCTTTAGGTTGTTATGAAACACTCTGGAACGACAATGAGAGTCATGCAAAATAGAACAAAACAATGATCTGAGATTTACACTATGGGCTTTCTGAAATCATTGAAAGCAACACAAAAAATACTACCAAGAACACAATTACGATAACAGACTTTTTTTTTTTTATGTTTTCTGAACTCTCTTTTTGTCCTTCATACCACAAATCAGAGCTCTGAACATTATTCCATCTGTATTTTTCTTTTTTTTTTTTTATTGCAAAAATAAACCAGCATCTGTATACATTGAAGAATGTGTTTAACATATTTATATTATATTAATATACTTAAATTTAAATAAATTAGATAACCCCTTTATATAATCTCATTCCTCAGAGGACATTTTTTTTCTCTTGGTATTCTGCTTGTGTAAAATCAATCCTCATCATTTCTTCAGCTTACTTCTTCTTCCATCGACGTTGGTGGCTGCAGAGGAGCTGCTGTGTCAGAGGACTAGAGAGTCTTGGTGTTTGGAGGAACCTGGAGGGCATTGGAGGGGGAGAGTTGTACTGCAAGTGGTTCTGCATGGAGAGCTCAGCCAGGAGAGATGGTAAAGATAGGAATGGACAGCATGGACACATTGTCTAATGGCAGTTCCAGCTGAGAAAACAAAAAAATACCCACGGACCACTAAAACATGAGGGGGGAAACACATGTGGGTCTGGCAAGAGGTCAGATTCCAAAGCATATCTAATTCAATTTTACAATCTGTAAGAAAACACGCTTCTGCTCTCCAAGTAGTTGGAAACGCATTGTAAAATATGTCAGTTTTTACACCTCATTATGGAGCTATTTTCTTTTTGCATTGCTGGATGGGACGTGACTGTTTTCTGTTTTGAAATTACAATAATTCAGACTAAATACAACAAGATAGAAGCTAATTTTTTTTTTAGTGCAAGAAAATATGTTCCAGTTTATAGCTTATCCACCAAATGTTAATATGTCGGCCATTAATGTTACCATGGTGGCATATGTACTTGAACTGCATATCTCTGTGTGAAAAGGGCCACGAGAGGCATGCAGACTTTTACAAAGCTGCATTCGCTGTCTTGCCGGTGGTCCAGTCTGGCCTGGTAAAGACATTACTGCTGCATTCTGGGAGAACGGGGAGTCCTATAGACAGCGCTCACTTCTCTAAATAAACATTAGTCTTAAAAAGTTTGGCCCCGCGACCTCGGCGTGATCGCATTTCACCCCTGGATAGTAAACTTCAACTTTATCGCGAGGTTTTCCACTTTTAGAAAACACACTTTTCACGCCGAAGACGATTGAATGTCAACTTAAACAAAGTTTCATTTTCACCTATGAGGAGTTAGTAGAGGTTCCACGGCAGAAGTTACGTTTGTCCAACTTATCAACATCCGCGGATGTTTTCTGCGTGAATTTAAATACTGAAATCTGATTTCATTTTTAATACAAAATAATATAAGATTATTTATTTGATTTTTGCTAAATAAATAAATAAATAAATAAATAACCCCCTTCAAGTTTGTCAGATAAAGTAGTCAGTCCAAATGATTATACAAGACTTCGCATTGCAATCTGTCAACACAGAGCAGTTACTGATCCAATCCAACCGATAACGAAGTATTGTCTACTCTGCATCTTTCTGCATCTTTCTGCTAGATGAAGTTAAAGAAAATGCTTCCAAAGTGCATAAAACCCTTCAAATCCAAAACTAATAGCCTACATTGGAAAAATTGGCTGGAGCTACCTTCAAACTCACATGACCCTTCCATGCTGGCATCAAAGGTCAAACAGGAGAAGCCTGCAAAAAGCGCCCGCAGCATAGCGCTGATGGTGGCGTGAGAGCGACCTGCTGCAGCTGCGCGCCTCTATCAAAAGCCGCACAGAGGAAAAGTGCTGCAGTGAAGGCTTCCCTGTAAGCACGAATGGATGGAGGCACCCAACACAGACCGATGACCAATAGGGAGGGAGGAGAGATAGGCGGGAAAGGGGTTAGAGAGGGGAAATGGTTATGCGCAACAGCCAGCAGGTCCTAATTTAACTGGCTTAGTTTAATTAGATAATGGCACAGTGAGTGAATGTGTAATGTTCCGGGATGTATGGTTCCTCATTGTCAATACACATCTACCCACTTACGCCGACTGACGCATGGGTGTAATATAGCTCTGATACTAATGTCCCAAGTTTCCCCCATTGTTTTTGTCTGGTAAATTTGTTCAGTATTTTTACATTTGAATTAAGAATTAGCTTAATACTAATCGTGCGTATTTTGCGGGAAGCTATAGTGTTTGTTTTTTTCCTTCTTTTTCCTTTTTCTTTTTAGAAAAAAAAGTTACTTAATAGTTGAATATTTGGGCATTTTAGTTTTCTATTTATTTATTTATTTATTTATTTATTTATTTATTTATTTATTTATTTATTTATTTTAACTGATGAAATAATTACAGAAAGCTAGAAAAAACCCTGCTCTTTCTATTTGGTCGGACTGTTTCCTATGTTTGTCTGGATGTGTTGTGTCTTATTCTTATCATGGCAAAAGGTTGCTTAATGAGATGACATAATCATTTGGCTAATTTCCGTGGACAGATATTTATTCGTCTTTTTATTTATTTTTTTCAGGACTCCAAAAAAGATCTCTTTTTTAACTGGTATTATCATTTTATCCTCAATTTTGTTCCTTAGTTCCATTATTTATGCTTTTGAGGACATGTAACATAAATAAAGATGAGGGTTTTTGTTGTTTTTCTTTTCTTTTTTACAGCCAATGCTGATGTTATTTGTCTTAAAATTCGCTTAAGGCAACTTTGTGAATGCAAACTGATATGCAATATCAACTAATCTCTCAGACCACTAACATTGTCATCGATACCTCCTGACCCAATAAAGTTTGAAAGTTTCTTTGTGCGTGTGCATGTAGCCGCACACGCGCCGGCCCCTGCTCCTTGTTTTCTGCAGCAGGTGTTCCTTTAATGTCTACATTACTATAGGAGCCAGAGAGCGAGGGCAAAGATGGTCCAGAGTTAATATTGTGCTTCCAGAGATGACGGAGAGGTCACTGTCCTCACTTTATTTACACATTCTAAATTAATTAAGCAGAGGATTCCTCTGCGCGTTGGAAAAACACAGGGCTGAGCAGGGAGACCGGGAGCTGCACTGATTTATAGGGGAGCTGCAGATGCGAAGCCGTGCCGCTCTCCTCTCCTCCAGGCCGGGGAAGGTGGGGGGAGAGTCGGGCGGGAGGCCGAATGGACCGTGCCAAGATTGTTCTGTGATGGGGTTTTTTGTGTGTGCGCGCGCGCCCGCACACACACAAAAACACAACACAATTTTAGGTTGACCCACTTGTCAACGTACTCCACATGTTGGGAAAGCAACAAAATTCACCATCAGTATTCAAGTAAGAGTGTGTGCGCGGTAGGTGCTTCAGACACATTCAGATGACGAGTATCTTTTTCTGTTCTTTTTCTTTCTTTCTTTTTTAGTATTTTAACAGTTAACTAATAAGTCTCTTCTGGGAAAGTCGTCCTGTTTTCAGGTTTGATCTTGAAAAGGTAAAAATGCTCAGCTCATGTTTTCAATTGAATCTGCATGATGCTCGACTTTAGAAAGATGTCCAAAATTGAGGACCGTCCTTAAAATTTAAAAACGATTATATTATATTATATTATATTATATTATATTATATTATATTATATTATATTATATTATATTATATTGATTAATTAAATTACCTATTTGTGCATTTTAACAACTTCGCAAAAAATAAAAAATAAAATACATCGATAAGTGAGGTTATTATTGACTGGGTACAGACATCAACAAGCATAGATTGGCTTAATGTTATGGATTAAATGTAACCTTAAGAACGCATTGATAATAATAATAATAATAATAATAATAATAATAATAATAATAATAATAATAATAATAATAGGTATTTTTGTCATTATTTTTTTCTTTTAAAGATCCTTTGAATTTATAAAATAGCGAAGTAAGAGCTAAATCTCGTTGACGTCTCTAAATAAATTACAGCGGCTCAAATCGCGGGTGTAGCGCCCAATTTGCGCATATGGAAGCAGTTAGAAAAAAGATGGGAATTGCCTTGAAATTTATAAACGTGTTTATAGTGACTGTTGAGTCATTTGGCTGTCACTTCACATATCACTCAGTTCTTTTTTTAAAAGAGAAAAAAATATGAGTAATGTCTCTGCGGTACCTAAACCAGGATGCACTCTGGTGCTGATGCTGGTGTGGGTGGTCCTCGAGTGACAACGGCGTGGAAATCACGATATTTATGACGATTTTATCAACAGATGATGTCCCGCTCGCATGTATGCGGAACATTAAAAGGGCGGATGAGTGTGACCTGGGTGCGCCTGATGGGTAGCCAGCGAGTTTCCGTTCTGGACTCATGTCTGTGTGCATTTGAGCAGAAAATCAAGTGAGCTCACTGTCAAACTGTCTGTTTCAAATGTGTGCCACGGTTTGAATCCTTTTGGTGGTTGATCCGTAGTGTGTGCATCTGCTCCAGCCCGTGTTGCAATTTTCTTTTTAAATTTTTAATGTATTTATTTATGTATTTATTTATGACCTCCTTTTCCTTCTTTAAATGTTTAACCACCCCTGCAAGCGCTTGATGTGGATCTTAATGGTCTGATGCGGTGCGTAATGACTCCCCATGCAGAGGAAAAACTTCAATAGTCTGCTAATGTTTTTTCCAGGCCATTTACTTTGCAAATTGTACATGGAGAACATCCATTAACGGAGCATGGGCAGGAGAGGCGCTAATCAAAATGATTCCCTCAAATCCGTTCTCGACTTTCATCGGTTTCACTCAGTTCCACTAACGAGCTCAAGAGAAGCAGAAAAGAAACAAAAGGCCCGGGTCCGGATAAAGAAAGTGGTCATGTGTTGGTTTTCGTTTCAAAGACCCCTTCATCCACCATAATCATCTGTCAAAACACCCGCAAACTAATTCAGCCATTTGCGCACAGATTTCCTAAATAATGGGGAGGGTCTTTGCGCCTCCCCTCTGTATGGAAACATGTGGTCCACCAAGTTTGAAAAAGACCAATAGGCCTGTTTGTCTGTTGCAGGACGAGTCCCACTGCTTCTTTTTTTATATGACAACACGAATGGCATGAAAGCGGAGCAAAACCGAGGGCCTTTTGAGAAGATTGCTTTTCAGAGCCTATATGTGTGTGGCTGGACCGCTCGCTGTGCGCACATTCAGTCCCCTGGGCCAGGGGTCCACGCTGACAACATCAACAAACGAGCAAAAAAAAAAAAAAAAAAAAAAAAAAAAAAAGCTGCATTATTGTGGATTAGAGAGCCCGATGAAAAATGCTGTTACAAATTAGCAACGAAAGCCCCCCAAAGACCGTGGGGATATCCTTGTTCACTTTCAATTACAGAGTGCCGAGGCTCGCTATAACGTGCGCCCTTCCCACCCTCCCCCGCCCCATTCATTTAGGGGAGCTTTTGTAAGTCGCTGGTCCTTTTTTACAAACGAGTAACAGCCACACAAGAGGAATATACTTGCCCACTGTTGCGTGATATTCTCCAATTTTGTGCACACCAACACGTGGAAACATATAAAGGGGAATTATGTGTCTTTTTTCATACCCAGACATCAATTTAGTGCAAGCTTCAGCTGCTAATGTTGTTGTTAACACATTAATAATTTCCTTCCACTAACATTAAGCCACAGTTTATTTGGGGAAATCCCTAACAACATTCGCAAAAAAAAAAAAAAAGAAAAGAAAAAGTGAAAGAATCTAGGTCGTGATTTCAAATAAATCCCAGAGTTTGGAACCTCTTCAAAGAATTTTCACTTGAAGAAAAAAAACATATAAAGAAAAGTAGACAAGTTTAAGACAAGTTTTGCGTGCTCTCGTTTGCACTTTAAGATTTTTAAAAAAAATTTCTTGTCATTTTGAATGCAGAAAACCTAAAGCAAAAACAAAAAAAAAGAGTTTTTTTGTTTCTTAAACTCACAAACATTTATTATTCTTGTCATTACAACAAAAAAAGAACTGACCTATGAACATTTAGGTGCTCAGCTATTGGCAACACAAGACAAATGCTTCACAGATTCAACTGTATATAGGGAGGAACGAACAATTTTTAAAAAATGGCTGAGAGAGTCAATCACGCAACCTAGATGTATCCACTGACAACAGGAAACGATATTGCCACAAATTCATCATGTAAAAGGGGGACTACGGGAGATTGGAGTGATTTTTCTATGTAAAGTCAGAAACCCCCACCCTTTCGTCTTCATGTGCTTTCTAAGTAAAAACCTGAGATTGCCGTCTTTCGTCTAGATATCAACAACAATAGTGCCAACTATCTTACAATAAACACAATATAAATCATAATTCAATTCTCAGTTATATTTATAAAAACAAATTGGAAATAAGCCCCACTGATCGTTGGTGACAACTTTAACTTATGTTAAAATATCAGTTTTTAATATTATTATTTTAAATCCCATCACCTTCTGAATGAGGACCGCAGACCGGACTTGCAGGCCTGCATTGTGTTTGTTTTTATGATCTCTCATAAGTTGTCTGCCTCTCAGTGTTATGCACATATATTTACATCGCATAAATAAAGTCTCCTCTCACATTGTTAGGAAACCGAGAGCTCGAAACAAACTCTCTCTCTCTTTTCTTTCTTTCTGCAGCAAAAATGTTCATCCTACCTTCACATAGGACGACGTCACAATTATTATTTCTTATTCACTTTTTCAGTCTTTAGAAAGGGCAAGTGTTCAAGTTGGAGGTCTTGGTGGGAAAAGTCTGACTCGGTGGGCTTGCTTGGAATAGGCCCTCCTGGGAAATGTTCAGGTGGCTGGAAGCGGAGGCCAGCGCCGGGGTGAGCATGGCCAGGATCTGAGCCTGACTGCTGCTCTGCGCGCTGTAGGAAGAGCCGCTGGAGTTGGCCGCTCCTATGATGTTGTCAATGGAGAAGGAGGGCCGACTCGTTGTGGAGCCGGAGTCCGTCTTGAGAGGCGGCAGGGACGGGCTAAGCTGCGGGTAAAAGGGCTTCCTCAGGTCAGTCCCTAGAAGGGAGGGCAAGTGATGCGGCGCGGGGAATATGGATGCAGGTGAAGGCAAGGTGCAGGGGGCGTTGGGGAAGGGGAAAGATCCGCCGGTGTGGTGCGGGTGGAAAGGGTTGTGGGCTGCGTGGAAGTTCTGCAGCTGGAGTCCGTAGTTGTATCCATACGGCCCGTATCCGAACCCTGGCAGAAAGCCGCCGGAGTCCCTGAGGATTTCGTTACTTTGGTGTCTCTTGAAGCGCTTCCTCCTGCGCAAGAAGCTCCCGTTGTCGAACATGTCTGCGGAGTCCGGGTCCAGGGTCCAGTAGTTGCCCTTTCCCGGGTTACCTGGCTCCCGTGGGATTTTCACAAAGCAGTCGTTTAGGGAAAGATTGTGGCGTATGGAGTTCTGCCACGCAGGGAATTTTTCCCGGTAGTAAGGGAATCTGTTGCTGATGAACTCGCAGATCTCGCTGAGCGTGAGGCGTTTCTTGGGACTCTGCAGGATGGCCATTGTGATCAGAGCGATGTACGAGTAAGGGGGTTTCACAAGTGCACTTTTTCGGGGTTTGTCCCCAATCAAGGTCCCAGACTCCGCGCCGGATCCCAGAGGCTCTGACGGGCAGTCGGAGCTGCTGAGCCCCGGAGAGGAACCTCTCTCCGCCGCGCTCTGGGAGTAATTATCATCCGAGTCATTGTCCAAGTTGAACTCGTGGTGAATATATTTCCCGTCTTTCCCGACGGATATGTCCCCTCCGACCACATCAATGTCTACATCTTCGGACAATGCAGAGCTGTCGGACATATCCGTCCCTAAAGTCATCCTTGGAGACGCAACTTCTCTTCCCCCGTCTCTCCCAGATTTCTTCCTTCTTCTGGTAAGGCTGAAGTGCGAGAGCGCGCACACACCCTCCCTTCTTCCCCCTCACAAAAAGGTATTATTGTGGACACTTTATCTCCAACGAGTCAATGCACACATAGCTACAAAAGGTAAGAGACAGAAATCGTATTGACCTGCGAATCTTGAGATTGCTTTTGCATCCGAGGGTGGTTTCATTAAATAAAAAAAACACTCGCACTCGCGTAAAAAAAGTCAGCCAAAGATACAGTCAATGTCTTCCACCGAAAGCTGGCAGTTCTTTTTTTTTTTTTCTTCAGATGCGATGGTTTCCAGTCAAAACGCTACTTTTGGGTATCCGAATGTCTTTCCAAAAGAGGTTTTACGCACGGGTTTGGAGAGGTATCCAGTCGGACTGTCACACTATCCTCCTTAGCTTTCAAATGGTATTTATAGGAGCACGCTGATCACGTGATCTTTGAGTCACAGTTACCAGGAACTGGACAGACTTTTTTTTCTTCTAAAAAGTAATATTTGTATGTGTATTTTACATTAATCAATATTTCCTTTTTTTACCGTTCAAACAGTAAAAAATAAATAAAAAGAAAGAAACTGAACACGCGACCCAAAAACCGTACAACTACTGTCTCCTCATTGTGGGTCATATACACTTGTAAAACTCTAAAACTTAGGTGGAATGATTCCAGTTTAAATAATGTGGATTAACGAAATATGACTGAATTTTACTTCTTAAAGACTCACAGGAATATATAGACCGTACTGAAAACTGGAAAACATCCGACGTTGTTGATTGAATCTGTTTTTAATAGAGTTAATCACAACCAAATCAAATTAATTTAAATAGATTCATTCTATTCGTAAATTTGTATTTCATGCAGAGAAAACGATATATTATTATTATTATTATTATTATTATTATTATTATTATTATTATTATTATTTGCAAATTTTCAAAAAAAAAAAAAAGAAAGAAAGAAAAATAACGATATTTTCCATACTTGCGTCTTGTCTATGATGTTTTGTTTTTTCCTTAGATGTTTATAATTTACTGAAAACGTTTGCGACATGCATGTGAATTGTTGCTGTATTGTTTTACCTTTATTATTAACATAAATGAGTTTTTCCCCTCTTAGATAAAGTATAAAAAATAACTACATACATAATATTAAGGATTTTATAAAAAACAATTCTTAGCATTAATATTATTTCAAAAACAAACGTGCATCTCCACTTATACTGACTCCTGCTGCTACGACAGGTGAAATATCCAAGTCGCTTTTTTTCTGTCTCCTTGTCAACAATCCATGTGTATGAGTTGAAGGACAAATGGGATATTATAGACACTGCAACATGCTCCGAATTTTTTTTTTTTTTTTTTCATCAGGAATGAAACGTCAGCAGATGATAGTACAATATTTGCGGGTTCTTCTCATTCGTTAGACTGAGTTGTTATCCGACATGCTTCCATTCAGGCTCGCACGTATAGAAGAGCTGGCAGCACAAGATTTACACTTTCTACGTATAAGAGTTTTTACATATAAGCTGCCCTCTGCTTTTCATTGTTTCTGGATATTGGTCGCTTGTTTATCTCTTTTGTTGTGTTTTTGTCTGAAAATTATTTTCGAGTTCAATTGAGATATGAGATACCGGAGATATATTTCAGTGTGTGTTGTTGTCATAACTGACTGTTAAAAGTCTGAAAACTGACATTGAAAGGTTCACCTTTTTTTTCCTGAAATGTTAGTTGTTGTTTTTTTCTTTCTCTATTTCTTTTTTTGTTGGTTCTATGCATATAAATAAGTCATCTTTTTTTTGTTTCAAAATTTTTGTTATAAAAGATTGATGCTGACTATAATGTGTTTTGCTCTCGGTAACTGGAATAGTTGACACAACCTCGATATTTTATATTTAGACTTGTCAAATATCACTAAAATTCACCTGTGGTTCTACAGTTTAACTTCTAGAAGGAAAGGTTTAAAACAAATATTTACTTACATGTATTTGATTAAACTATTTGAAAACCTAACCGGAGTGTATTGGCTTTATTATTTTTCAGAAGTGTGGACGTTCATAAGGTTACCCAGTAGCACTCCGAATGGGCTTGCTGTAGTTTGTGGTGTTTAAGCGCCACCTGCTGGTGTGCTCAAAGCAAAAACTCAATTGGATAAATTTGCTTCTCTGTCTTTTACGATTTGGATCCCAAATGAGAGATTTAAAAAAAAAAATCCACAATTTCCAGTCAAATTTCTGAAGCTTATATTTCTTGCTAAATATTTGTGCAACCTTTAGTAGAATGCAAGCTAAACTTTGGCCAAATAATAAAAAGAAAACTATATGTTTGAGGAATTGAGGATTCAGTATCCAACTGCAAAACAAGAAAAGAGCAGGCTACACATAAACCAAAAAAATGTTAAACATGGGTAAGTCTCGACTAGTGAATTCAATTTATTCGCTTATTTATTCTCCATTTTTATTTTTCTTGCTGCACCATGTTTGAGTATCCGCCCTTATATATTTCAAGGCAAAATACCCCATCCGCCTCCTCCATCCCCGCGTCCCTCCCGGATGTTGACCTCTGGCGGCACATTTTTGCTTACAACAAGCCAACACTTTCATTGAGAGATTTATTTATTTATTTATTTTGACAATATATCTGTGCTATATATCTGTTAGGGAGCAATAATTTCCTGAGAAAAAAGTCAGACGACCCAGTGAACATCTTATTGTTGCTGCCATCTCGAGGCTAAAATGTGTAAATTGCTCAAGTTGTGGAGGAAATTATTATTATTATTATTATTATTATTATTATTATTGTTATTATTATTATTATTATTATTATTATTATTATCGGACTAAAAGACAAAAAAAGTTGAATCAGACATAAACTGTCTTACGGCTGGTTGCATATTATTTCCATATTATTACCATAAATTATGGTCATTTATGACGTGTATATTGTAATGGAACTTTTATTGCCAAAATCTTTTGCCCTGTAATCTGTATAACATTTTGTTGTTGTTGTTTTTTTCAGTTGTACTGCATTTTTTTCTAACTTTTCTCTTATTTTATTACTTTTATTAGTATTATAATTTTAGAGGGCGGAGAGCCGGACGGGAGAGATAATTTTTCAAAGACACACCGAGTTGATGAGTGAAATTTAACCAGCTAAAAATTCTTTTTGAAACATTTTCAAAACTTTATGTCTCAGCTACATTTAACAGACCATGTTGAAACTGGTCAGATATGAGCTTTTTTTTATTTATTTGTTTATTTTATTATCATCATTCACCATCTTCTTCAGAGTCAGTGCGTGCATTTGAAATTGTGGTTGTTTTTGTGATGCGATTGTTTCAGCAAGTTCCTGACTAACATGCCACAAAAAGCAAAATAAAAAAAAATTTAAAAAAAACCCTAAGCAAAAGAGGGACACATTTAATTCATTAACAAGAAGAAATTATTTATTTCCAGCGGCATGGTTGCCAGAAAAATATCACACTTTTTTAAATCTTAAAATCATGAGCTACATCAAACTCATTACACATACAAAACAGAAGGAAACATTGAATCAAACAAAATGAAACGTGAATTATGAAGAATGTGAAGCAACCTACAACTTTTCAATGTAAAGATGGAATGTTTCAAACGGATATAGATGGCTTTGTACCTCTTTAAATATGAACGTGTTAAATTTCTTCCACAATGGAACAAACTCATTTATTACGCGTACGGTCATTGCAAATACTCTTTTCACTAAAATCATATTGTCTCACATGTACCTCTCTAATCCTGTAGTAAAGTTGCCCTGTCTCATGTAGCTGTTGTTGTAGGAGTTCATGGGGTTCGGGAGGCCCAGTAGCGGCTCCGTGTGCTCTGCGCAGGAGCCGTGGCGCAGCGCCGGTAGCGACAGTCTGTTACTCGAACAGTACACCTGCGAGCCGCCGGGGGAGAACCCGGCCTGGCTCATCGAGGGCAGGTTCGGAGGAGAGGCAGAGGCAGCGGAGTATGGGTACCCTGTTGCCAGATTGGAGGTCAGGTTTCCGCTGTTTCTGCCCAGCATGGTCGCTGCAGGGTTCACAGTCTGGCTCTGGAAACACGCTGACGGGTCGGTGTTGGTTACAGAGCAGCTGGAGGTCATGGAGCCCAGGTCACCGCCGCTCAGACCCAGCGCCTGGGTGCTGAGCTCGCCCACCGGGCCGCCCTGCACCACAGTCTGCTGGCTAATAATATTGTCGATGCTGAACATGCGTGGCTGCCCCTGGCCGACCCCCGAGGGCGTCTGGTAGTGATGCATCATGGCTGGATGTGGGGATGTGGCTGTCAACTGGGAACCATAGCCTGACCCGATCCCGGCGTACAGCGTGTTGGGGTAGGACGGCCTCCCCATGGTGGCCGGTGTAAAGGCGCTGGAGCTCTGCATGTAACCCGGATAGGTACTCACATCTGTGCGCTTGAACCTTTTCCTTCTTCTTAAAAAGCTGCCGTTATCAAACATGTCCTCTGCTGCTGGATCCAGAGTCCAATAGTTGCCTTTGCCCGGCCTGCCGGGCTCCCTGGGGATCTTCACAAAGCAGTCGTTGAGGGTCAGATTGTGGCGGATTGAGTTCTGCCACTTCTTGGAGTTCTCCCTATAGAAAGGAAACCGCTCCATGATGAACTTATAAATGCCCCCCAGGGTGAGCTTCCTCTCGGGGGAGTTGGCAATGGCCATGGCGATGAGAGCGATGTAGCTGTAGGGAGGTTTCCCTCTCTGGACGGGCCTCTTCCTGCGGCGGCTGCCTGTGGGTAGGTGCTCCTCTGTGTGGCCCACTGCGCCTCCGTCCTCCGCGCTGGGGCTGCTCCCCTGGGGCTCAGACTTGATCAGAATGTTGTCCTTAGGCCGGGCCTGCAGCATCAGTGGCGGCGGAGGCAGCGGCGTGTCCAAGCTCACATTTGGAGACATGACATCGGGGCTTGCCTCTGCAGGCGAGGGCTCTGCGGTCATGTTGCACATGCCAGAGAAGTAAGAATAATTTGCCAGAGTCATAAAAAAAAAAGAAGAAGAAACGGGAGAACCCTCTTTGTGTCGAAACGATCAGATGGGGAATATTCCCTTGGATGGCTCAAGGAGGTGCGTATTTTAAGACAGACAGTCTCCTTTCTGTTACCAAAGCGAGTCCTCACTCTGCTGTTTGGGATGGTGTGTGTCAGTACAGGTGAGAGAAAGGCGTTGACAGTTTTATAAGACTGGGCAGGACTGACGCCACTGGGTCCACACAGTGACGACTGATGAAAGAGGACTCACAACCCACCCACCAAAAAAACTGACTTTATCTCTCTAAGTAGTAGATTTCGACTGATTAAAGCAGCCGGTCTTTATTAATGTGCCTGAATTTAAAAAAAAAAAATAGTTTTCCAACTCCTCAAATAAAAAAAAGAAAAAATGCACAGCTCTGTAAAACTACATTTTGCAGAATATAGAGAATATGATCTATTAACATGAATAGAACTGTAAACAAGTATTAGTTTGTAAATGTCGATACATTATTTTAGTCCAATCAAAACCTTCTGATCAGAATTTCACTTAATATCTTAGTCTCTGTTCCTTATTGTGTTATTTTCCCAGCATCAGACTTAAAGGGATAATATGCTTATTTAACTGGAATTATATAAAAACAGATCAACTTATTGAATGTAAAGAACAACCACCAGGTCTGTGGTTAAGAAAGTCTCAATAATTTAGGTTTGAATCCAGCTTTAGCTAGCTTAGTAACGCCTTTCAAAGTGAAATTTGCAAACATGAGGCGGTTGTTGGCAATAAATGACGCCAATAGGTTGTCGACATGTTTAAGTGTAAACACATATTTTGAAGGTTTCATCACTATTTTTGTGTCATTTGGGTGCTGTACAAGATTTAATGATTTAATGAAGATTTTATGAAAAAAAAAAAAACCCAGCTATTTATTTTTAGTTGGGCGTAGTTGACTTTTACTTAAATTTATCAGGATAAATAAATATAGAAATTGTTTTTAAATAATTTATCCTCTCCAAATCTTTTTTTCTTAACATCACAAAATACCAGTTTTAAACAGGGTGTGTGCAATTTTGAGATTTATCGAACACATTGATAATTAGCTGCAGACACAAGCATCACTGGCGAGCCCTTCTTCTGTGTCTGTAACTGCGCTGTTCTTTGGCCTTTCACTGACTTGCTGTCTGTATGTTTAGGGCAGAAACAACATTCACAGAGCCGCACCAGGCTACTCCAAAATCTGCAGCCAATCCAGCAATTGAAAAATAATAACAGCCCCTTGAAAACAAGCAATTGAGCTATCCAAGCTTTTCAGAAAGGAAAGAAAAATATCCCTACATTTCATTTTCGTTTTTGGAGAGCGATAATCAAACAACCCAGTTGGGAGATGAGGAGACATGTTGTCTTTTGGATTTTGAAGTAAAAGCAGTGTTGTGCACACAGTTGGTAGTCAGACAACACCCTTTAAGCACTGTGGAAGCCACAGTCTTTCTTTATGATTATTTAGGCAAACAGAGAACTACAAGGTGTTTGAATCGCTTTCAGCAGCATTCTGAGATCTGCAACTTGGAATGCAAAGACAGAGCACAACAAGGTAGGGTCACAATTAAACAAACTATCTTATTAAGTTGATTTCAGTAAGTGAGGATTTTAATGACCAAGGACTGGAAAAAACTCTGGAGGGTACACTTGAGACACCAACTAGATAGAGACGCGCCAAACACCTACTGAAAAATCCCCCATTATCAAATCAAATGGTAAACTTTAAATCTCCAACAACTGTGCACCAAATGAGATATCTTCTGAAGAACTGGCGTGAAGTAATTTGAAATACAGTGAGCAACAAGCTGAATGTGGGTAATTTGTTACATGCAGTTTGACGTGGGAAAGTGTTCATACCTGTCGAACTCTTTCACAGTTTATCCAACTGGAAACACGTTGTATTTAGAACACGGTTGTTTCAGACACCCTTAATCAAATTTGGGGCAGCCAGCATTCACCCAAACTTTAAACAGAGTCCACCTGTGTGTCAGAATTAAGGAGACCCCAGAATTGTGCTAGAGAACATTAGTGAACAAAACAGCACCATGAAGACAAAAGAACACAGCAGTCAGCGTCAAGGGGCGAGTTAAGGAGACGTTTAAAGCAGATTTAGGTTATTCAGTATTTTTTTTTTTCTGAGGAGGAAAACATCACAGCATCGTCCGCAGGAAATGGATAGAGTATAGCAAAACTGCAAGCCAATCAAGATGTAGCCGCTCACATGAACTGACAGGATGTTAAAGAAGAGCAGAAAACCTGTAAGTAACTAGAAAAAAACTTGATACTGAAGAGAGAGGTTCACCTTCCAGCAGGATGACACAAAACAAAGAGATAGAGCTTGATGGTTGATGGAAGGGATGAGATCAGGACAAATTTGTGTGTTAAAAAAACACACACTTTGAATCTTTTGTTTTATTTAATGTATTTTATTGAAATGTAAAAAAACAATGGCAAAAAGTCTAAAGGGTGTGATTCTCCTTCACATAGTACTTCATTTGATTCTCATGTTGGCTTATCTTCCACTTAAGTCAATTTTAAAGAAAGTTGTCCACAAGTTTTAAAGTAGTGATGTTCCTCTTGAACAATCCTGCTGCAAATAAAAGTTGATCATAGACAAAGAGAAGATATTAATCATCACCTCCTACGGTTCTGGCAGACGTGTGTTTTACCACAACCCATCCTCTACCAACACGCAGCAGCTGGCAACGCCATCCCACAGATAACTGGAACCCCCCTCCCCTTCTCACCACGCTGCAGCTCAGACATAACTAAGCCCAGCTAGCTACTCACAGCCAGTGGCTAACAGCTTCAGACAGGCGTGGGAGCAGGGATGTATCTAGGCGGGATCTGCCCCCAGAGCTGCCAGGTCAGGCAGGACAAACAGGGGCTCAGGCCAGGAAACGAGGACCCCTGCCTCAGGGTCTGCGGCCTCTTGTTAATCCCCTCCTGAACCACCCTGCCACCCCAGCACTGACTCCATACACCTTTCAGGACAATATTTGTTTCTCCGTCCCATAAATGGAACAAACACTCTGCTATAGCTATTCAGATAGTGATGGTTCCATTACTTTTCACATTGCAGACTGACAAATTTTGCATCAGAATGTTCTTCTGACAACAAAATAGACATTTTTATAGAATAAAAATCGCTGTTTTCCTACGGGGTAGATAAGGAAGTGAATTATGGATGACACCATTTCTAGCCCTACAAAATACAATCCATTTGCCAGAATCTTTAATTACATCTTTGTATTTGTAAAAGCCATAGTAATACTTCTACAATGAATTACTTTGTAAGTTTCTGAAAGCATCAAGCTGAATGTAGAGAATATACAATTTGTCATTTCTAAAATTAGCTTTGTCTTTACAAAACCGTTCTGGAGATGTCCATGAGTGTCTGGAGAATCTCACATTGTAATTTGATGAATGATGTAAAGTCTGCTTATTTGCTGACAAGCAGATGAGCCCATTCAAATATTTTTTAATCAAAAGCAAATGTCACCTACGGCCCAAGCTGTGCGGATCTGCCCCCAGAATTTAGAGATATTCAGTCTTTCAGACTTTCAGTCACACTTCTCCCTTCTGATTCTCAATCTTTTTAACCACTCATGTTTGTTGTTGTCACCACAAACTTGCAGTGTGTCCTTTCATGTGCAGCTTTCTCAAAAATGAGTTGCTTCAATCAAATTTAAAAAATGAAGCAAAACTTCTGAAACAGTTTTTGAGTATTGTTTTGGAAGCGGTACTGTATTTATTATCTTAAGCTTGTTCTATCATCATACTTGTAAACATGGTTTAGCTCAACTATGCATGGACTTTAAGTGGAATCATCTGCTTTGGTCACAGACTAAGAGTTGAGCTTTCCATTCACAAGCAAGCAACCATGAAATAAAGGATGACTATTTGGAAGAGTGACTCATTCGCACTGTTAAGTATGGTGGAGGATCTGTGATGCCTCCAAAGACCCTGGGAATCTTAAAGCGCAGAGGATAATTTTTGGTTCAAAATCCAAATATACTTTAATATACATTAATGTACACAATGGATGTTGAATTAGCACTACGACAGAGGCTAACATCCTTATCTCTGCTCTTCCAATTGGGATACAGCCAATCACAGACATGGGGAATTAGTGGTGCTCCTGGATTGGCAGTAAATCACCAGTAAATCAGATAACAATGCACCTAGATATATCAGCTTCCCAGGCTAAATTCTTTCATTGCCACAATGTTTGACACTTGTGATTATCATTAACATTGTTACAAAAAAAAAATAAAAATAAAGTGCAAGTTTGAACCCAACAAGAATAAAATAATTAAAGTGCCATGTTTCCAAGATGAAGGCATCTTCATACAAAGTGCTTCATACAATACTTTTCACCATTAAATCATTTTTCTGCTTCTGATCTTTAATAAATGAGTTGATAAAATTCAACTCAGTAGATGGTATAAAACCACTTATGTATTTTATGTCTTGCTTACCTAAATATTAACGGGTGAAGAAGATTGACAGTGACTCATCTAAACGTTACGAGAATCAACAAGCTGTTGTGTTTCATATTTAGCTTGTTCACTGCATCACAGTTGTATACGTGGATTTTGCAAATAGGGGTCAGCACATTAGTTTGCAAAAAATAAAAAATAAAAAATAGTGCACAAATAGGCATATTTGTGTTACAATCAACAGAAAAATCAGCAAACATGTGAATCCACAAATACTAAACCGCTATAGATGGGATCCACTGTATTCTCCAAACAATTGAACTATTGTGGAAGAAGAACAAGTGGTGAATTTGATTTACGCACAAAGAGGAGTTTTAGAAAGTATAGACAAAACGAGTGCCAACAATTCTGGTGATTTTTGTGAAAACCTGTGAAATGCATGGACTGAATAAATGTACTCAAAATAAACACTGGGTTTTTAAAAAAATCCTTGTGAGATTATTTTACAGCAATGAGACCATTTTTATACATATTTTTACCAGTGCAAAAAGCCCTGTGTCTACTCCAGTTTAATGCTAGGTTTACTTCTGTCTCTAAACAGCATCAGCTCAGCAAGTTCTCAGGAAAAAGTAAATACCGAGAAGTACAGAGAGTGAGAGGAACAGATGAAGTTGCTGAGCAAACACTTAGAGTCCATTCATTCACAATGTGGCTCCAGGGGACGCAGAGAAGGGGAGGGGGCATGAGAAAGATGGGGGGAACGAGGGAGTGAGACAGATAGAGAAAGAGAGGGAGACACAGAGAGGGCGAGAGAAACACATGAGAGCGCGCATAACCTTTTTCTTGCTCAAGCTAATCAAGTACGGGCCAGGGCTCCTGAAAACGCAGGGATTACCAGGGTGCTGGAGCTGCGTTGGCCCGGGCCGCCTCTGCTCGCTCCTGCACTGCACGCTACACTGCCCTGCTAAAGCGGCATACATGGTTCACACACACACACACACACACACACACCCACACACACACACACACACACACACACACACTCATTCATGCTCATCCACTGCTCATTTTTATTTGTGAAGCTTCTCATGAGTCTACGGTACAAAAATGATATTATCTCCACATTTGTTCAAATTTTCAAATCAGTTCTGGGTTTGTTTGTTTTTCTTTAGCAGGATTAAATGTGCTTAACGTTGACAAGTAATAAACTCTTTTTGACTCCTGTTTAGCTGCATATATAATTTCACTTTTTATGGTAAACACCGATTAACTGAAATGAGTCTGCATCTGTCCCCCAAGACACGCAGGAAATTATCCAGAGAAGCAAACACCACAACCTTGTCAAATCCTGTTAAGATAAGTGCTGCAATTATACAATTAGGAAGTGAGCGGCAATGGGCACTCTTTGGAAAGCTTGGCTCCGAGCTATGCGATGGAGTCTGTGAGCCGTAGGGGTCACCTTTCAGTAGGAAACAAGCTGCGTTACCACAGTATCTCAATCGGATTAAAATCTGGATTTTGACTAGGCCACCCCAAAACCTTCTGTTTTTATTATTACTACTGAGCCCTTCGGAGAAGAACTTTCTAGCGCGCCTCAGATCATCATCCTGCTGCATAGGATGCATTCATCTGATCTCCTGGAAAGAGACTTTGTATATTTAAAGCATTCCCAGTGTGCTACGTGGACCAGACAGGCAGAAAGCATGATGAGTAACTGCTTCCTAAAAAGGAGAGAGAGTTGTGTCCATGCATGTGTAAGTGTGAGGGTGTGAGGTAGTGAGAGGGGTAATCATGTATGGCAATGGTGTACAAAGTCAGCCTTCAAGAACCGGTATCCAGCATGTTTTAGTTAGTTTTATTTATTTTTTTTCCTGGTTTTATTACACCTGAATCAAATGATGGTTCATCAGCAGGCCTTTGCGGGACTTTGACATGCTGAGGAAGTAGTTGAATCAGCTGCGTTGGAGAAGAGACACATCTAAACCTCCTCAGGCGTTTGAGGAATACTTTTTGTCATTTCCTTTGACTTTTTTCCTCCCCCACGTTCTTATGTGTATTCTTGTGTTTGAAAAGAGTATCAGTGAGGTCACACTGACATAAAAAAATTTCTCTAACAGACGTCAGAGTTTCACAGGACAGAGAAAGACCAGAGAGGTAGGCTCCAGACTGAGACAAGGACTTTCATTCAGGTGCTAAATGTCTTCTTCTAACGCTGTCTTTCAACATGCACTTCTCTTTTTTCATTTCAACTCATCAACCAGAGATTGGTTATTTCACTTCTGAAAATTGCAAATGAGAGTCTCTTCATCTATAAAACTGCTTTTTTTTTTTTTTTTACCAACTAACCGAAAAAGAGTCTTTTCTGTTTATATCACCTCCACTAAGAGTAGTTACTGTCCATTGCAATGCAGGTTCTGGCATTGCCTGGTGGTGAGAGATGAATAGCAAGTGTGCCGACACACTTGCTGACTTCTAGACTTTATTACTCTGGAAGGAGGGAGAGAGAGATCTGATAAGACCCAACTTTCCATAGATTAATGATGTAGGTTATGAATGCCTCTAACACAAAAAAATGCAAGACATAAGGTATGAATAAATAAACGCAAGAAGAGAAGTCTACAAATTATTGTTGAGAAAAAAAACCCAAAATCATCATAAATATACAGTTAATAAAATTACACTTAATTTTGACGTTCCATGAGGTTTACACTTACGACATTCATCTCTTTTTAAAACTATTTGGTGCTGAAGACGTTCTTCTGGAAGCCATGTTTTGAAGTGGTTTATCTCTCTCTAGTAGAGCAGTAGTTGCTTAGAAGTGTAGTACCACACCCACGCCGTCCCTGTTGTCCTGATGATGTCCAGGTTGGTCTTAGATAGGTGGGATCAGCATCGATTATGTGCTCTAAGACTCTTGCACACAACTCAGCATTAAACTCAGAAAAAGATGAAGAAGAATCCATGCAGGTTACTGCAACATGGGCTGAGGTTGAATGTTTTCCTTTTTCTGCTCCAGCCCCTCTTTGATGCTCTCCACGAATATGCACTTATGTTATTCATGTTATTGTGGTTGCAGAAAATGATTCTACTTACTCATTCTGAAAAATAATCAACGAAATAGGAACCAATAGAGTATCGATTGTGTATCAGCATGCACACACCACACATTTCATTTATGTGTGCATCACATGCTATTTGTTTTATGTCTAACTTCTTACACTTAAGTCCTTAATAAATCAACTGTCATCCTGAAAAGAGTTGTGGTTTTTAGGGCAAAACATTCCACAGCTATGATAGGCTGAAGTTTCCGACATGATCAATTATTTAATCAAATAAAATATGAATTAAAATGTTCAGATGATGGAGTATTGGGTAAATACGTGTATTATACTACATTAGATTCAGGAAACTGCTCAATAATACAAAAATTATTACATTCATGATGAAATATAAAGAAACCGAGATATGAAGAATGTTTGTCATTGCAAAAAATTGCACTTTAAAAATATAACTGGGAACATCAAAACACGTTTTATTGTGATTTTAATAGCTTTATCATAATTCATTTTTGGATCTGCTATTTTTTGTTGAAATGTGAACTCCGATACTGCATTAATAGTAAGATATGGCGTACCATCGTGAGATAATGATCTGATCGGATAAATGTTCCTGCCCACGGAACGAAAGTAGGATGTTTGTGTTCCTTGCGGACTATAAAGCAGAGGAACGGGCGGTTCACTTCAAAACATGGCTTCCAGAAGAACGTCTTCAGCGCCAAATAGTTTTAAAAATACATCCACTGATGCAAACAGGTATTTGCTAAAGTTGTTTTCTTCGTCGTAAGTGAGTATGCTCCACTATGCCGATTGTTTGGCTTCTGACTTTGTAGTGAATAAAATGAAGAAAAAGAAGAAAATGACGTTGCTCAGCCGTTTCATTTAGCATAATATCTTTAAGCCGAGCAGGAAAAATGACATGGAGTTCAGTAGTTTACCCTTTTAAAGATAAGTTAAGGGATTTTTGCTTTCATGTACAAAGTCGCCATTCATGACAGCAATTGTTTGTTGTTTTCAGTTCAAAATGTGCCAATAATGGAGTTAAACCCAGTAACACTGCAGATGGGAAGAAAACTGGTAAATGTAAGTATGTACTTATGTTCACGTAAGTTATCAGATGTTCTGAGCAAGTCTGCTTAGTGTAGTGAATTCAGAAACGTTATTTCTGAATTCACCAAGTCAGAAATTATGAGGGTCATAGGCACGTTTTTGAAATAAGATTTTCTTTCATCATGTCCACGTCTATGGCGTTTGGAAAAAACAAACTTAATTTTACACACTTTAGTCCGTATTTCAGTTTGTAATTTGTAAACAAAGCTAAATTCAGAATTTATTATTGTCTTGGTGTTGTTGTTGTTTTTTTATTTAAGATTGAAATCACATTGTATCTTTTTTTGTTGTTGTTGTGAATATCACTTATTTATTTCTAGGTTGTCACCTAGAAATAAATTCCTCAAAACAATTTTATATTACTATTTTAAATCGGACCAGTGCTTCTCAAGTTATGTCAAGCATTTTTTCATTTTTTTTTTCTTCTTACCAACCATTTAAAGCTCGCAAAGTTCTCAAAATGTGCCTTAATGAATATATATTTATTAGGATAACTGAGTGCTGATTTACAAAGTCTTAGTGTTAGAAATTTTAAAATCAAGCTTTGCTAAGTTAGTGTCAACTAGAGAGTTAACACTCTTAATGTTGTCTAAGGAATTGGGGATTATAGAGAAAATACTAGCTTTGTTATTATCCTTTGCATAAAAGTTTGTTTTTACTTTAGCATCACTGATTGGTCTACATTAGCACATGTGAAGTGCCTTCCCTCTTCAGGGTCTCTTTTTATACCTATTGATGCACCTAATGTTTTGTCAGTGGATCTAGTTATTATGTTCCAACCATTTTCAAGTGTTTAAATATCTGTTCCCCTACTTTGATTGCTGTGACAAACTAAATGCTATTTTAAATATTTTCATAACACATTAACATCTCAAATTGACCATTTTCCTGTACATAAAGTTAGCTCAGAAACTTGTCAAAAAATGTATGTTCAAATTATAGGCATAAAAGAGCATACAAACTGAACTTGAAAAGTGACACACAAGACCCATACCAGTTTTAATTATGTTAATAAATTAACTTGAGGTTTATAAGCAAGCTAGGATAAGTTTCACCTTCTTAATGTTACAAGTGATCATGTAATGTACTTCTTATGATCTAGTTACACTTTAAATGAAGATTCTTTTTATACATAATCTGCTTTAGGGACTGTAATCTTACTTTAACAATAACTTCATAACACATTTATTGTCTTTGTTGATTTGTAGCCAGTGGGACTATTGTCAAGTCTCGATATTTACAATCTGCTGAGAAGGCCTCTCTCTCAAAGGTAAAGCAATTTGTCTATATTTATCTTTGTTACATTGAAACATGTTAAGGTTTTTGTACATGGCAGATCACATATGATGTATGTTGCTTTGCATGTACATTGGAGCAGATATATTGTTAAACAATACAATAGTGAATTTGCTTTTCTCTTTGATGTATCCTATTGTAAACTGGACTGTTTTGCTGTTTTTGTTTTTCCTTTTTCTTTCTTCCTACTGTCCATTGATTTTTCATATTCTACCTTTAAAGAGCAACTCACTGACCAATGAGTCGACTGGGCCTTCCTCACCCAAACCCACCGCTGTAAAACCAAAGGTGGGCGCTCCATCAAGGCGCACAATGACCCCACAAGCACTGGCAGCATGTAAGTTTATCTTTATGGGGTTGCTTTGGGTTTTCATTGTTATTAAATGTCAGGTTTTGAGTCTTAAAATATGAGAATAACAGTTACATGACCATGATTTTTTTTTTTTTCTGTTGAGGAAAATACAATTTATACAAAACAAGTTGTCTTAAAATTTCTTTTGGTAATATTGTTTTCTCTTTTTTAAAGCAACACTGACATGCAAAACTGATGCATCCTTCCTCGGTAAAAGTGTCCTGCAGTCCACTTTTTCGGATGGTCACTATTTTCGACCAGATTTTGATATTTCAGTCATTAAAGGTAAATGGGAAACAACTTTGCAATGCCACGACTTCCTTTCAGAACTGAATTGTGAACTAAGGTTTTTTTTAACCATATTTCAAAGATAAAACTGTGGTTGAGAATGCAAAGGAGCCTGAAAGAACTCTAGAGAGTGAGAAGAAGATTGCAGAAATGCAAACATTTCTTCTAGCCTATCTTACAGCTAAGGTAAGACTGGTTTACACTGTCTGAATAAAGCTGTACATTTCTGTGCATCTGTTACATTCAGTTAGCCTACTTTAACGTGAACATAGCATACATATGTATGTCATGTTTTCTCTTGGAAAAACACTTTTTAAAATTTTGTGTGCTAGATGGAGAGTAATACTGCAAAGTTTAAAGCTGAGGCAGCGGCAAAGCTCCTTCAAAATATGGAAGAAGAACAGAGACTGCATAGGAAGGTTAAGGAGAAAAAGCATCAATATCTTCTGATGGAGAAGAAGAAACAACTGAATGAGCTCTTAGACTTGCAGGTCAGTGCACCAATAACTAATTGTTGTATATTTTCCCAATTTTGAGTTGGGTCTCACATCTATCAACATCATATACTTGACACATTTTCTTTTATTAACTTTGACAAAGACAGAAGTTGTGATGCATAAATGAGGAAACATTGTAGTGTTTTTAATTTTTTATCTGTTGGGTTCAAATGTACATATTTGAACATGCAATACTTTTTTTCATGTTTTAGTTCTGGGGGGTTGGGGGGGCAGGAATTGACTGGTTGGACCTCAAAGAAAAATGAAAAATTAGCATTAGCCTGGGAATGCCTAATGGGTGTGTTTGTAGTTGCTTCTTAAAGGACTGGTGTCATTTATATATTTATTAAACAAAATTAAGATTTTTTTTTTCTTTTAGGAATATTATTTGTATTGTGGAAAGAGAAGAATTGTGGCTTCTCTGGATGATCACCAAAGAAACTGATTTATTTATTTCTGCACATATAGTCAATTTAGTGCAGGCTAATCTTAGACTGGTCCAGCATCAGCAAAATAAAGGCTGTGTTTCTTAAAGCTGCACTGTAGTAAGTATAAACACCAACTGCACAGAAGTGAATATTGGCACAAACCCTATTTGTGGCAATATTGTACATAAATTGTTGGTTAAGCTCAATATTTTTTGCCAGTGCAAAATTGATTTTTACTGATGAGCTATTCGTCAGTAGGGTAAGTTACTGAAGACATGCTTTTTATTAATACATCATATCTTTGTAAGCATTCCATTTGTAAATAGTGAGCGCTTTTGTATCAGCAATAGCACTTTAACTAATGGGCCAATTTTTCTTTGTCTTTTCCCTTCAGATTGATATCCTGACACCCGTGGCTGAGGCAGCCAACCAGTTCACAAAGGACTACAAGAGTTTTGCTGCAGCCGTTGATTCAACTCGTCATGAGTTGCCTGTGAAGAATTTCTACGTAAATGGGGATGGAAAAGAATTTCTAGGTTGTTACAATGTTTATAACTTAAAGCGACATGGAACAATTCTTACTACATGGATTGTATTGTCCCCAAATAAACACAAACTAGTAATTCTTCTTTATAAGAGAGTTGGATATCAGGATTTAACTCCATTGTTTCGTATAAACTACCACTACATGCTATGTCCCTTTTTGTCGCTGTTTTTAGAAAAAGCTGAAGTTTCCCTGAAAGAAACGGAGATGCTGTTGCATGACTGCACACAGGGAGACCATCTGGACCACAGCACATCTTTAGAGTGCCTCAGGGAAATTAAAACAATATCAAAGGATATCAGTCAGCAGCTTTCAGGGTAGGTACACGCATAACATGCTTCAGTCCCTTGCAAAACTATTTATACCCAAAGTATAAATACTGTAACAGTTTGTTTTGTTTCAGCGTGAAAAATTATGTTGTTAGGATCTTAAGAGATTAGTTAGCAATAAAATGGCACATAATTATAAAGATGCTGCTCTGACCTGCTAGAATCATATTTTACAAATGGAAATCAGACATGTTCTTCCATATGAGCTGTTGAATTCCTCAAGAAGTTGTTTGGTGTGTTCTTTAGTTTTCATGACGTAAATGTAAAGATGCGTCTTAACTGTCTTAACTTTAAGTACTCGGATGTCCCTGTATTTTCCAGAACGTGCTCGGAACTTTTGGAACTGTCGTCGTTGGTCTGCCGTCAATCAGTCCAGCTTCAGCAAGCCATCGAGGAAGAGCAACTTGGGAGTTCAAGAACCCTCCTGCTCTTCTGCCCCAAACAGTGAAGAATACCAGACAGAATGGGATTCGCATTATATGCACTTTGGATAACACCTCAGTCCCTGTATTATTTCCCCAATTAATTCATGCAACTTCCTTTTGTGTCTTTTCTTAAATATATAGTCTGTTTGATTTTGCTGTAATTGTGTTATAGTTTGTCTTGTTGAGTAATTAATTGGTCATGCAGTTTTACAGATTACGTGCGTTTAGTAAACAGTGAAATACACATTAAAAACTGAACTTACCCTTTCGGTTTTATACAACAATAAAATTAGCTCGCCTTTAAATCAAATAGTCTTTCCATCCAATTTCTCCACTCCTGAGCCAAAGATCCGTGGAACTTCATTTGCTCTACTGCGCCATCACGTGGACGATATTTAAACCGATTAAATGTAATGCCAATGCATAAATTATGAATGTAGTCTTAATATTGTCTTAATCTACCTTTATGATACAATGGCTGGATCAAAAGGAAAATGGGAAATTAATAGGACAAGGGGTTACGGTATGAATGGTCTAGTGTTACTAGTAACCGTGCTTATGTCACCACGGGGACGAAATGTTATTTTTGCTTAGAAAAAACTTTTCCGCTCATCTTCCGGGGGTTTCTCGTGAAAAGGTCATTTCTATAATGGGCGAAATCAATTCAAAACAGAAACCAGGCATATCCAGAACAGCATGAGTAGGTTGATATTCTCCGAATGATGATACACGCCTTCCTACAATCTCGCATTTGTGAATATAAAATGTTGCCCATAAAATAAAATAGTATTGTATGAATTTGTTTTTGATCAAATAACACATTTTCTAAAATTAATACACATAAATTTTGCCAAAGGTTTTGAACATCATGTGCCAGAAAATGCCGATAGTCATTTTATGGGCATTTATTTATTTATTTTTATTTTAAAATACTTCAACTACCGTAAACAAAATTGCACCCTATTCCGGATATGACGTTATAACCAAGCGCATTTTTATTGGAGACGTACAGAAAGTGACGATATTCCTGTTTAGATGAGCCAATGAGCCGAAGGAGGGGTACGCGCATGTAAGTGCAAATGCTGAATTTACTGTTTTAAATGTAACTTTTGTTCAAAATAAATTTAGGGCCAAGGTTCCAACGAGTAACTAAATTACTATGAACTAAAAAATATGTCCGCGTTTTTCTTTATGAGGGTTATTTTCAAGCTGAGGTCGTTAGCAAGCTAACTACTACAGGGGACAATCAGTGTTACTCAGGTAACGGCCTCTTCACGTATTTTACAAGACTAAGAATTGGGTTCAAATGAAAGTGTCTGGAGTTAGATAAAAAAGAAAACAGCGATATTTTTATGTGGAAGAATAAATGAAAAAAACGAATCATCAGCGCCGTTACTATTACATGTACAGAATTATTATACACCTATCAGGCTTTTACAAAACAATGTCAAAAGAGAGATGAAACATTTACATTAATGCTTCCTCTCACAGAATGATATGTTGGATGACAAGTGAACAGTTCTTGACAACTGATTTGGGGTCGACTAATATGACTACTTAATTCTTTCTGAACCTTCAGGTTGACTTGGACGGTGATAGAATTTAGTAGTTAAAGCCTTAACGCTGTCGTAGGACAGAAAAAGTGAACCAGCGCCAATTCATAGAGATAAATTGTTACTGCAGAACAAATAAAGTACCTGCTTTTGCGCTGTCATGCAAATGTGTTAAAGTTTTGGCACAATACAACCCAACACTTTATATATAATTTTTTTTTTTTTTTTTTACAAGATATCTCAAGCTCAGACAGATTGGAGTGCATTTGTAAACATATTTTTTTTTAACTCTGGGCTCCAAGTTTGGACTGATCAACAGAACTGAGATATAAGAGGTTTTAAATCCACAAAAAATACGAGCCATTCTGTTTCCCTTCCTGCTAAAAAAGTAAAGTTTCTTTCAGTTACATGGAGCATAGGTCTTCCACTCCTCCTCATGTTTCTATGTGCCGTCAGACAGCTGATGGAAAGAAGAAGTGGTACATAATTGTAAATCTACTGCTCTGAACTGCTATGGTCAGATTTTACAAATGGGAAATCAATAAAAATGTGAGATATAGGATTCTGTCTTTGATAAAGTTTGAATTAAATTATAGCTATTGCTTGGGAACTAACATGACTTTATTCAGAATACACATTTTTTAAAAGCTAAAATTTTACAAATTCAGGCAGAATGTCTGTCAAAAGGCAGACTACACCCGAGCAAAAAACTTAACTAATCAATAAGCAAATATTAGCTTGTTATCCTTATGTTACTAACAAAATAGCTCATGATGAAAATCTCCATTTTTGTAATTAAGTACTTGAAAATTGCTGTTGCATTTTAGCTTATGACTAATCCAATTATTTTTCTTTAGAGAACATGTTATTTGAACAACAAAGTGAATATTTTTTTAAATAAGGCAAATTACTTCAATCATTTATATTTAACTTTTTCTTAAACAGCACTCAGTTGCAGAACAGTAGGGCACCATCAGGTGGATGGAGGAGCCCGAGGAACAAAAAGCAATGTCAAAGTGAAAGCAAAACTCATAAGAATGAGGTGGAAGCAGAAGACCAGGGAAAAGAAATAAAGGAAATGGCTCCCAGAGCATCCTGTCAAACCATGTGTCCTGCTCAAGAGCTACGGAACCGTGAGTCTCAAAACCGACTCCACTGTTTCGAAGTGGTCCCTGGTACCGAGAGCTTTCGAAAGCCAAAGGGAGATCCTCTGCGTGCTGTCAAGGAGTATTCCAGACCAGCAGCAGGAAAAGATGTGACAAAGCCCTCTTGCCTGCGACCGCCTGATGTTTTGCTGAAGACTGTCTGCTATCTTATTGATGAGATAGCAGGGTCAACTAGTCTGCACCCATGGACTGAGGCAAGTAGAGTTACCACATTACTTTATTTATTTATTTTAAGAAAACTTGCTTTACTGTTCTAAAGATGTTGAGTTATTGCTGTTAAGATCTGACTATTTTATGTTGCTGTAATTCAGTTACATCTAGATTAATATTGACGTGTAGAAACATGTTGCTGTACTATAAATTAAACCTCAGTTAAGATTTGGGTGTAGCTTACATTGCAAAAGTATGGATTCTCCTATATTATTCATTTATTTTTTTATTTGTGTCACATTGTAACCACAACTTTTCATGTGTTTTATTGGAATTTTATCTAAATAACCAGCAAATAAGCATCACACATTTCTGAAGTAGAAGAGTAGAAGATTATACATAATTTGAAACATTTCTAACAAAAAAAATCAGAAAGGTTAGACATGCTTTTGTGTTTGGCCCCGTTTACATTATTACGTCAAAATAAAATCAAGTGCAATCAAATGCCGTCACAAATCACAGAATTAATCAATATATATGAACTGCGTTTAAGTTAATCTTAGTATAGGCGCAGCTCTTCTTGGTTGGGCTCTGAGGTTTGTTGAGGAACATGGGTAAACACGAAGTATCACTGAGACCAGGAAACGCATCAGCCAGGTCAGAGAAAAAGACAGCTAACATTCCACATAACTCAAAGTGTGCCAATTCACACTGACTTGTGCAAGTGCTGCATCCTGCTGTGATGATGGGTGATTCTCTACCAAGAACATTGTCAGATGAAAGTTGTACGCAACCATTTTTTTGGAATTGAACTTCTTGTTCCCTTTCAGGTGTACAGCTTTGTGTTTGATCGACTGCGTAGTGTGAAACAGGACATGATCATCCAAAGGTTGTCTGGAAAGGACTGTGTGGCCATTTTAGAGCCAACAGTGCGTTTCCACATCTACGCTTCTTATCGACTTTGTGGTGAGCCACTGCGGATTTACGATCCACGCATCAATGATACACACCTACAAGAATATTTGAGTTGGCTGTTTGACTGCTACAAAACTGGAAGTGGACCATATCCAAACCAAGAGGAGTTTCAGACTCTCGGTCTTCTCTACAACCTGGGTCAGTTAATCTCTTGAAAACTTCCTAGTCAGTGTTTTTCATGTTTATGTATGTTGTATTTAAGATCTATTTTACCAGGAGGTCACTTGGAATTAACATCAGTTTTTAAGAGAATTGGGAAACTATTGAAGTAAAATTATTTAAAGATGTTAGTTGGTTGAATCACAGCCATTTTGACACAGTATGTCTATTTACAGATTAGCTGTTTTGGACACATTTTATGATTTGAAATTAAATGACTCCACCTGTCAATCAATCCAGTGGGTTTGTCAACGACTGACCAATCAGCGGTCAAAATTTGACTACAAATGGGTATAGTTTCATTGTAAAGCGATAACGTATCAGGCAGGTGGTGCAAATATTTACCCACAACCTGACATACATGATCAAAACATAGTTCAGATACATACTACTAAGGAATTATTGACTCGCTTTTTTGCAAGTGCAAAAAGCGCCCAACCCAATATGCTGAGAAGGATGTATGGTACAATGACAGGAAACATGACTGGTCAAATATTTGGTTGATCAAAACATTAGATTGACTACAATTATGGAAATGCTTAAATTAAAGAAGACTTAAGTGCTGAAAATTTGTTTTAAGGCGTACACATGTATACCATCAACTGATTTTGTCTGTAATTTTTCATCTTATCACTATTTTTAGCATGCTGAATACATATCAAATACTTGTGTGTGGAATAAGTTTTGGAAATATTTATTTGTGGTCTCATATTTTTATGTGAACTGGTGGCTCGCCAAGAATAAACTCTCCCAAACTGATTCAATTCATGCTTTCTCTGTAGGTTCAAGTCCCGCCGCTCAGGATATTTTGGAACTCCCTGAGCGCCTGCGCCAAACTCCTTCTCTTAAACTTGCTCTAGCAATCAATCGAGCATTTCTGGAGGGAAACCATGTACATTTACTCCGACTAGTGCAGAAGCTGGACTTTTTGCAGGCCTGTGCGCTGCACCGCCACCTGGTGACATGTCGCAGACACTTATTGCTTATATACTGCCACGGATACCACAGCCGCAACTGCCGCTTTCCTCTTGACAGACTCGCTCAGCTCTTGTCCTTGGAACCATCCCTTACAGCCGAACTTTGTCAGGTGTATGGCATTGAAGTAAATCAGCATAACCAGGTGTTGTTTTCCAAAAGTGCTTTTACTGAACCTGAACAAGGGAGTCTGGATTGTAAACTGTATCATAGCATAGTATCTGAGAAACAGAGAGGCCTCACTGTGAAGAGCATCATTCACGGATGTACTTGATACAGATATCTGTCTCTTAATTGGTGCTTGTCATGGCTTATTCCTGTAACAGAGCTCTTTAAGTTTCCAATAAAAATATGAAGCAGAGTTTAACTTGCATTGAACAAGTTTTCTTCTATACGGCTGATTTTCTTTATTTTTTTGTTATTGAACATCATTCATTTTGTGTTTCTCAATGTCCTGCTGTGCAGTAAATCAGTGGTCTTACCTCAGGTCTCTGAATCACCTCGGAATGTGAACTCTTTTCATACCGGTAATGTTTGTTATTTTGAGAGGTTTCTTCATTTAGTATAATGTAATGAGAAATAAAAGGTCACCATGTTTAATTCCAAAGGCTAACTGTTCATTTTTACGTGCTGGATTGTTGTGCTGTGTTTGATATTTCTTAAAACAGTTAGGGGATTTTTCTTTGCACCAGTCTTCATTCATTTGCACTTATCCAACTGCTTACTGTGAAACAATTTCAATAAATATTTTTGTTACCAGAGCTTTGACTTGTTTGCCTGAGTTAAAGTTGCACATACATCCTGTCACCACTTGGTGGCAGCCTTTATCAAAACAAACCTTACATACAAACTTGTGATCATAGTATCATTTGACTTCAAGATCTGCTGGTTCTTCTTGCGCTTGGTCTGCTACCCAAATCCCTCAAACACTCGATTTGAAAGTTCTAGTTGCGACTAGCACTCCTAAATTGTTTGTAGTTGTGTATGTTTGATTAGTAAATGAGATGGTTTGCACAGTTTGCATCTATAAATTTTCAATTTGTTTAATAAATCTGCATTGAATCTGTGTATATTCAGTTTTTCTTTTAATAGTTGACAAAAGTAGGATAAGTTCATAACAACTGTGATGTCAATGGTGTCAAAAGATACCTGAAATAATTTAACTTCCTATGTGTCAAATAAAATCTAATTAGTTCTCATAAGCACCCATCGTGCTTTTTCCTGTACCCCCCTAATTTGCGCATGCATGGGTTCTCTTTGGGTACTCTGGATTCCTCCCACAGTCCAAAAACATGATTGTTACATTGACGGGTTTCACTAAATTATCCTCAAGTATTTGTGTGTATGGTTTGTCCTGTATCTTTGTGTTGCCTTATGATGGACTGATGACCTGCAAAGGGTGCATCACGCCTCTCTCTCAGTGATGGTGGTAAATGGGTACCAGCCTCGCCGTGACCCGAAAAGGACAAGCAACTAGAGATGATGAAGGATTAATGGATATTTTGGTAACCTCTTAATATGAAAATAAATTCTTCAAATCACCCTGTAATGTACATCAAATGTGTTTATTGAACACTAGCAAAGTTTGAGAGAGCAATCCTATCATGAACCAGTTTGTATCTGATCGTTAAGGGTTCAATTTTGTTTTATGTTGATCACAAGTAGCTCTGACGCTGCAGTAAAAACAACTTCAGAGTAGTCTCCCTGTGGGCTCGTAGTGCCGTTGCAGCCAGCAGGGGATTGAATCTTGGCTGTAGAATTATTTGGCCCAGGAATATTGTTGTGCTCTCTTCAGCTTTACAGCTTAAATGTTATATCGCCTAATAAACAGCATTGGTGTTTTAGACCATATACTACAACCAGTTCAAATGTAAACAGTTTCAGCCTCTTTTTTTGTGTGGTGGGCAGGAGGATCTTTTTGAAAATTCAAAAATACTCAGGTCCTTTAATTTAAGAAAAATTCACATTTATGTGAAATCTTATGTATTTCTATTAAGTGATTAATTACCAATACTTAAGTATTTACACAAAATATAAACAGGAAGGTCTTTTCTAGCTCTACCTTAATTGGATGGTCAGACAGAAGCATATTTGTCTGACTTTTATGTGTTCCTTTTTTTTTTTTAGATTATTTTCTTTCAGTGGAATGGTTGATTTTAAATTCTTTTACACTCTTACTTGTCTAAGGTTTAAAGAGGGTAAACCTCCCAAAACAATGTTGTGTTGATGGCTTCCTCATGTGGGCCAGACATCTCACAAAAAGCTTTAAAACGTATTTTCTTCTGTTTTAATTGATTGGTGCGGTGTAGGGCTTTTTACAGGTAAATGTGCGCACAAGAAACAGCGCCTCCTGCTGGAGCCACTGTATAACATGCCACAGAAATCACCGCAGTCTGTGTCCAAAATAAATGTAAGATGAGACTGTTAGTGGAAACTTTTTATTTATTTACTTTTGACATATGTACTTTGAATACACATTCCGGACTTTTTGTAGCAAAGACATATGTAATTGTTGCTTGTAGTGAAATTGACTCATTGTGCGAGTATCTTATTGCCTGGGCGCTTCGTTGGTCAGAGTCATGCTGTCTTGGGAGAGAGGAGTGAGCAGAGGACGCAGAAATCTGAATGAAGCGCTGCCTGCTGCTGATCGCTTCTAGACAAACCGATCTGAAATCACAAGGAACAACATGAGCAGCGAGAGTTTGCTTAAAAGGTCATACAACCTGATTTTTTTTTTTTCCTGAGACATTTCCGAGCGGACAGAAGTGGGAGGACACTAACAAATGTTAATGCTGAAATATGAGAGAACGGAACCGGGGCGGGTGAAGGCACATGGGAGAGGACTGGTGGTGTAGCTGCTGTAAGAGGAAGATCCCTCCAAAAAAAAAAAAAAAAAATGCTTGGATCTAGATTTGTTTAAGAGGGATGATCACAACAACTCTGCACACCTAGCATTCAAATTAAATCAACCAGAATGGATCGGTAGACGGAGAGGAATCTGTTAAGAGTTCCCGTGTTTATTGGAGATAAAGCGGCCAACTTCATCCAGGAGAGAGCCGATATATAGACGTTTTGGTAGCTTGCTGAAGCCAAAAAACAAGTGAAGAAAAAATGCTGCGGATGTTTTGGAGAGCTTGGAGCCTTTCGTGGACCTTGTTTATCTGCAGCGTGTGCAGAAGCTGTGCGCAGGAACGACAGTAAGTAGCCCGTGTTGTTTGGAGTGTCTTTGAGATGAGCGCAGAGCTGTGTTTTCGTAAATATTCCCGAAACTAGGAAATTAATATAAATTGGTGAGATTATTATTATTATTATTATTATTATTATTATTATTATTTACTACATAAAATCTTGTCTTGGACTTTTTAACGGCACTGTCTTCTCAGCGCTTATGTTTTCACAGTGTTCATTCACTATTTGGTGCTATTGACCTGAGGTCAGAATGATAGTCTGAGATCCTACACTGCTGATGTTGTTGTGATGGAACGTGACTCAAAGTATGTGCTGTGAGAATGACAAATATAAATAGATTCCTGAGCTTGTCAGTACCCTCTTAGACTCTGGCACAGTGATGCGCTCAGACAGCTGCTCTAGTGGACTAAAGAGGACTTTGAGTGTTATTAATAAGGAGTTGCAAAGAGTTATGACCGGCCAAACGCAGCTTTGGTTGTTTGGTATCAAGCTCTGAAGAAAGCTTGCAGATCCAGCACCTAAAAACATGCAACCTTGTGACCACCTTTCTGAGACCTCACCTAAAATACTCACTCTTGCATGGTAAGCAATAACTAACCACTCAAAAGGAGAACAGCTGGGCAAAAAAGAACTTGATAACAGCAGCCATGTGATTGAAATAAGTACCACCTGATCCAGGCTCATCATAGGGCGAGTTAAACTTTCCTCAGATCAAACACATACAGTCAATTTCCCCATTTTATCCGCCTTCTCCTGAGGTCTTAATTTCCAGGGATTTTCTCATGACTCTTGCACTGGAGCTATGGTTGCCTCTGGCCCTAACTCTGCAGTGCTGTAATGCCAACCACCTGATCTTACTCTCATGCATGCAATTGGGTTTGTGCTCAAGGGTTTACTCAACTCTGATTTGTGAGATATTCAGAGAAGGTTTTCAGTTACAAAGGGATGGATTCAGTGTGGAACATTTTCAAACACACATTGTTTTACCAGAGTGTGCCAGATTCTTCAATAAATTGTGCATTGTGCACGTGAGGGATATTGCATTATGACCTCTAGTAGAGTAGTCTCCTCTGCTGTCAAAACAGCCCTGATGAGGCATGAACTCTGCTAGACCCTTGAATTTGTGCTGTGGTATCTGGCAGCAGAATGTTGACAACAGATCATTTTAGCTCCTGTAAGTTTGGAGCGCTCCTCTGTGTATTGAAATGGTTTGACGAGCCCATCCTACAGAGATCTGGGTAATTCAGAGGCCAAGTCATCATTTAAAACTCAATATTGTGCTGCGCAAGCCAGTCGTGAGACATTTCTGCCTTCTGGCAAGGTGGGTTATCCCTACTGCAAGATGCCTCCGCCATCACGGAATACCATTTACATGGTCTGCAGCTGGAGTTAGGTAGGTGGTATCTGTCAAAATAACATCCACATGGATGGTGAGACAAAAGGTTTCCTTGGATACCCAAAGTATTACACTGCCTTTGCTGGCATGTCTTATTCCCACATCCTGATGCCATATGTTCTCATAGAAAGGTACAATTACCCAGCTTTTCATGTGATATAAAAGGAAACATGATTCATCAGACCAGTCCACCTTCTTCCACTGCTTTGTGATTACTTCACCTGCCAGTTATTGATTCTTTTGGACTCGGGTCCTTGGTGACCATGACTATTTTGCAGATATGCAGCTTCATAGCCAGAAAACTGCAACTCATTTCAGATCCCAAACTTGTAGAACAGGGGTGGGCAATCCTGGTCCTCGAGGGCTGGTGTCCTGCAACTCTTAGATGTCTCCCTGGTCCAACACACTTGAATCAAACAGCCGGGTCACCTCCTAAGTGCAGTCAGGTTCTCCAGAGTCCTGCTAACAACCTCATTATTTGACTCTGGTGGGTTGAAGTTGAGACGCATCTAAAAGTTGTAGGAGACCGGCCCTCAAGGCCTTGAGTTGCCCACCCCTGTTGTAGAACCTGCATATTTTTTTTTTTTTTTTTTTAACAAATTTAGCAACAATAGATTGTCTGATGCCAGTGTTTTGATAACCAGAAACTATAGTATTTAGAATGTATGCCATTGCCTTGGCATACATTCTTGGCATAAATACATTCTATATATTTTAGTACAGTTCTTTGAGTTAACATTTGTTGAGAACTGTGCTGTGAATAAATCAAATTGAATTGATTGAGACCACAGGAGCAAAGCTTCGCTCCCAACATTACTGAGCTTTGACTCACATGACTGTTATTAGTTTAGCACTGGTTCTTCCTTGAGATATGTGTGATAGATCCTGACCACTGCATACCAAGCATACACACCATTTTCCCTGTTTTATTGAAATTCTTTCCTTCTGTGACAGTGGCTGAGACACATGGGTTTCTACATTGTTCAGTCATTACCACTTTATTCATTCCCATAGCTGACCCATCAGTTACTAGCATCAGATTGTCAAAAAAAAAAAAAAATTAGCTGGCTTTGAGGGGAAAACCTGCAGCATCTGGCCTACTTTCAGTGGTGTTAACCCTTTTGGTAGACCATAAATTCTGCAACACCATGCGCTGCTGTAATGTGTGCCTTACGTTACCTTACGTTACTGTAGGATGCAGTTTATCTTGTGGTGATTTTTTTCAAACCTGCTATTTCTTCACCTGTTTTCAATAATGTGGGAACACACTGCAGTTCAAATCAATGACAGTGTTCTGGAAAACCCCTTGTTCAAGCAAAAGAAGCATTATTTCACCTGTTATATTGGATAAAGACTTGTGATATTTGCAAGAGCCAAACTGATGTTGCAAAGTACCTTGTGAAGTTACCTGTAATGCGTCATAGCTATGTGGGTCGGTTATTTGAATCAGGGGCTTAATTGTAGACTTGAGAGACTTATGGGTCAGTGTTGAGCTGTGCGGGATCTTTGTATTTCCGACATCTGTCTCATCTGTTCAAATTCTGACTCCTTTTTCCTCTTTTGTTTATTGATTTTCTTGTCCTCTAATTTGTCCCTATGTTTTCTTTTCTTCTTCCTTCATTCTATCTCATGGTTTTCTGTCAGAGGTTACCTGGTTGCTGCCCCCTCAGTGTTTCGAGCCGGTGTAGAGGAGAGTGTGAGCGTCACCATCTTCAATGCAAAAGCAGAAACACGCGTCCAGGCACAGCTGTCTGTGAAAGGACAAGCAGTCGCCCACAGTCACAGCACAGTTTATGGTGAGGACAAAATTTCTAAGATTTAAGAGGAAAATCTGCAGGTAGGAGGAGTTTTTGTGTGTTCCTGAACGACACACCATGGTTGCATCGATTTAGTCTATCCAACCAGCCTTTCAGTGTACACAGAGCGTGATTTGTTTGACAGCACCGCTAATCGATGGTGCTACTCACTCTGTTCTGCTCAGAATTGCATGGAGACGGGTTGCAGCTGGATCTCCTGCTAAAATAAGCAAAACTCCTCCTCAAAGCAAACTCAACCATATGCTTGTAGCTCTCATACCTTGACAATAACTTACTGAAATGTGTGGGCAAAACAGTTTCCAAAAGCCATTTCACATAGTACTCTCTCTTCTTCTGCTACTTTTACAGATAAAGGCACCATCAAATTGAAGGTGAGTACCGCAATGTGTGCAGCAGCTGAACTCTTGTCCTCAGGCAGTATGCAAATCAACATGTGCATTATTTGTAGTTCAACATCTGTGCCTGCTCATTCATTGAGAATAAGGTAACAGCCCCTATGTAATATACAACAGCTGTTGACGTGCTCCGCCACTCCCGAAGGCAGGAATCGATCAGTCTAAGTTGCACGATTTTATTCCCATCCCCACCTCACTGTGACTTCTACTATGATGCTCATTCATGTCATAGCCTAACTTTGATCTTTAAACATACCTCAGTTGACAGCTATATATATATATATATATATATATATATATATATATATATATATATATATATATATATATATATATATATATATATATTACATACCACATTCCACTACAACACACTTGAATCAAGATTCAACTTTTTCTCTTTTTTTTTTTAAAGTTAACCTTGATCCATCTGAATGTTTGCCTTCCCACCACCAGGTTCCCTCTGGGCTGAGAGGCCAGGCTCTTCTGAAGGTCTGGGGAAACCGTCAGCTCACTGAGAGAGGCTACATTTTCCACAACTACACCACCATCACCGTGGAGAGCAAGGGCTCAGCCGTCTTCATCCAAACTGACAAACCCATCTACAAACCCAAACATAAAGGTTCCCTTATAGGGCCGCTGGTAGTCAATTAGTTAAATCGCTCAGAAATGTAAAGGATAAAGGTACCTTTTAAGCGTGTTGAAAAATTATTCATACGCCTTTAACTTCTTCACATTTCGTCATGTTACAACCACAAGCTAGTGTTTTATTTGAACTGTATATGATAGATCACGGTTTTCCATAAAACTCAGAAAACTCTGAATTAGAGTCCCCTTTTCTCTAATTCAGTAAAGGGGACTGAATTCTAATTTGAATTCAGTCCCTTTTACTCCATCCATCCATCCATCCATCCATCCATCCATCCATCCATCCATCCATCCATCCATCCATCCATCCATCCATCCATCCATCCATCCATCCATCCATCCATCCATCCATCCATCCATCCATCCATCCATCCATCCATCCATCCATCCATCCATCCATCCATCCATCCATCCATCCATCCATCCATCCATCCATCCATCCATCCATCCATCCATCCATCCATCCATCCATCCATCCATCCATCCATCCATCCATCCATCCATCCATCCATCCATCCATCCATCCATCCATCCATCCATCCATCCATCCATCCATCCATCCATCCATCCATCCATCCATCCATCCATCCATCCATCCATCCATCCATCCATCCATCCATCCATCCATCCATCCATCCATCCATCCATCCATCCATCCATCCATCCATCCATCCATCCATCCATTTTCTTGCACTCTTATCCCATTGGGGTCGGGAGGGGTGCTGGTGCCTATGTCCAGCTTTCAATGAGCAAGTGGTGGGGTAAACCCTGGACAGGCTCCCCTTTACAATGATACTCTAAATTAAATCTAGCGGCACCAACTTCCAGAGTCGCCTAATTAGTAAATCAACTCTGGCTTTGATCAGATCAGTCTTAGTACAAATACAGCTATTCTGAGGAGGTCTCAGTGGTTTGAAACAGACATTTTATTTTTCACTTTCTTTTAGGTTGAGGATTGTAGGAAATCTTGTGTTTGTCTGCCACATATGTTCACCATAAAATGTATTGAAGTTTGGGGGTGTAACATGATAAAATGAGAAAAGTTAAAGGATTAGGGATTCTTTTGTTTGGCATTGTTCATTGTAGATATTAGCAAATAAACAAATCCAGAGATTCTTTAATTAAGTAGTCATGGTAAATATCACTGTAAAACATTTCTAATAAAATAGTTTAGCTTTTAATACTTGGTTAATCTGTGAAATGCTACATATCCATATGCCCTTTTTCACTTTTTAAAAAAATACTGTTTTGTTTGTTGTTTTCAGTGCTTATTAACGTCTACACAGTGGCACCTGATTTGAGGCCCATAAATGAAAAGGTAACTATATAATTAAGCTTACTAAAATATCAATATTGCTGACTCTAATGGATTCATTTTAATTTCTAGTATCCTTCATTGCTGAATTGAAATTCAGAATATTCCCATTGTAATTTTAGACGTTTTATTTTATATGAAGAAACATTGTTTGTCTTCCAGTTTGACATTTTTCACATTGAGAGTTAAGATGAGAAGCATAGTTTGCCCTGTGCGCAGTGAAGCAAACAGTCACCTATTTACAGAGGCAAAGTTAGAGTCATTTCATGTGGAATGTTTGCAGTGGTTTCAAATATACTGTGTTACTGTGCTGACATGCAGTTTATTTATGTTTGCAGCTATAAAAGTACTGCAGGTACAAAGCAGGACTCGCTTCCACGGATAAATGAATGTCAACATGTGATAAAAACCTAAGATGAAGCATATTTTCTTGTAATGGCTGTAGGTATTTTTATCATTATAAGTTGTGTAAGCTTTTTTTTTTCTTCATTTCTTGCAGATGGAAGCATATATTTTGGTGAGTGAACAACCGGACCACCCAGAGTTGGCAGAGCTGTGTCTAGGAAGGAGACAGTGGCAATTTTCAGTTTCCAACATGATTTAAGATTAAAGAGCAGAAGTCAAGGCAGCTCATCTAGATAACAGGGTGCTCTTTGAAACAAGGCAAATATAAACAACATAAAAGGAACCTTTTTGTCCTCTTTTCTCTTCTTTTCTATTCTCTCTTTTTTACACTTCTCAAAAGTTAGCAACACGCATATGGGGCCTTTTTAAGTGAAGTATTTATTCTGAAAAAAGGTTTAGAAGAGCTTTTGATAGTAGACGGACTCCATCTAGAACTCTAGTTTCTCCTAGCCCTGATCTTGATTAAATTGGTTTAAATAGGATTCTATGTGACAATACCACTCCACAGCAGACTGTAGATCCACAAGTATCTTAATTAACTCTTTCAGGACCCAAGAGGATCTCGGATGATCCAGTGGAAGAGCCTAAAACCTGTCTGCTGTGGTAAGCCACAATTCCTCCACAATATCACAATCATCACTTTGTAAGACTATCATTCGTCATATGAGCTATGCAAAGAGTTTTAGCTTATAAACAGTTAGAAATCAGTGCAACATTATAATCAACAGTATACAATGCGGGATTATTGCATCTACAGTTGATCAGGAGAAGCCAGAATTGTAATAGTGAATGTTTCCCCCCCCCCACCTTTACCATAGGGATTGTGAACATGAGTTTCCCTTTGTCTGACCAGCCTGTGTTTGGAGAGTGGTTCATCTTTGTGGAAGTGCAGGGTCAAACCTATAACAAGTCATTTGAAGTGCAGAAATACGGTGAGAACACCCATACATCCATCCATCCATACATACAAGCTTCACTTTCTGCTTTACAAGTAGGTATAGAATTGTATTGTTATAGCCCAGCGCTTTTTAAGTTACTTAATATCTTCCAAGCAGACACTATCACGAGGACAATATAAAGATGTATTTTACAAACCCAACAGAGCCTGTTTTGTTTCCTCTCTCATAGTGATGCCCAAATTTGAGCTGGTTATAGTTCCACCTCCTTACATCCGTGATCTCAGCTCGTGTGAGCAAGCCAGTGTCACAGCCAGGTAAGTGACTTTACATTTAGCTTTACTACACAGTTCCTTGTCGAAGTATTCACGACTTTCAAAAGACTTCCCCAATTGGTGTATGGAGTCAGTACATCATTGCTTGATTTGATGTGTTGACATGTGATAGAATTTGAAAAAGCTCAAAGGAATACTTTACAAGACATTGCTCAATGCTTGTTATATGTATAATAAGTTGTACATATATATGTAGTAGTTTTGTATATCTGTTCCATCTTACAGTTTCTTGCAATAATACTCATTACAGTTTTAACTTTTTGAGATGATTTTCACCTTATGACCACACACTTTAACATATTTTAGTTGTATTTTTTTTTTTTATTTTGTGTGTGGCTTCAAATCCAGGCCTCCATTGGTTAATAAATTTGATTTCCATTGATGATTTTTGTGTGATTTTGTTGTCAGCACATTCAACTTTGTTCAGAACAAAGTATTCACTGAGAATATTTCATTCATTCAGATCTAGGATGTGTTATTTGAGTGTTCCCTTTATTTTTTTGAGCAGTGTATATATATATATGCTACACTTTTCAGATTTTTATATATATATATATATATATATATATATATATATATATATATATATATATATAAAAATCTGAAAAGTGTAGCAAGTATTTGTAATTTTTCTTACCTACTGTAGCTAATATATTTTCAAACCAACTTTTGTCACAATTACAGCTGCAGGTCTTTGTTTTGCCGTAGTTCCTTAACACATGGCCTTGAATAGGTATATATATTAAATATATTTTGCTTCTGTGTTAAAAGTTCCTTGATTGTAGTCTGTCAAGCAACACCCCTTTGTAGAGTTATATTCAAAATAAGTCAAGCACCTCAGATGTTAAAAAAATACAAACATGCTAAGATAACATAAAAAGTTGATTTCAGTTTAGGAAAAAAAAAAGAATCAACCCTTTTGAGTTACTAAAATAAATAAACTTTTCAGGATGTATTGCTTTGACTGTACTAATAGCATTTTTTCTGATGTGTCACTTTCACACAGGTACACCTTTGGAAAACCAGTAACAGGAAAGTTGACAGTGAATATGACTGTAAATGGAGTTGGATATTACCGCCATGAGATGGGTCAACCTGTCATTAAAACCATGGAGGTCAGTTCTGTAATTATTTGTTCAATCAATCTTTGACAGATATTTACTGACACAATTTAAATTTTTTATCATTTTAACTGTATTCTAAGATTTTTTTCTGTATTCTGTTTAGCCTGAAAAATTTAACAATAGAGGTGTCTTTCATAAGTGTACGATTGTTTTTGTCATGTCCCCCTTGGCAAAGAAAAATTGCAATCCTTCAACTTTGCCAGCCTGTGGTACTTTTCTTCATTTTTTTCCAGATTAAAGGCTCTGCAAATTTCAGCTTGTGTGTGAAAGACATGATGCCGCTGGATGTGGCTGATCACTTCAGGGGGACAGTTAGCATTTGGGCATCAGTGACCAGCATCGATGGAAGCAGGCAAACCACATTTGATGATTCAACAGCAGTTCATAAACAACTCATTGACATCAAGTACTCTAAGGAGACACGCAAACAGTTTAAGCCAGGTCTGCCTTACAAAGGGAAGGTGAGATTCTACAAAGGAACATATTGAAACTGTAGATGAAATAACATTATTGATGGACTCTGTTGGCTTTTTCCCCCCATTCTTGTTCCCTCTGTATCTATAGATTGAGGTTACCTATCCTGATGGGAGCCCAGCTGATGGCGTAAGGGTGTGTGTTAAGGCAGAGCTTACACCAAAGGACAATATTTACACCAGCGAACTAATCTCCAAGGGTGGTGAAGCCACCTTTGAAATCCCCTCTATTCCGATAGCTGCACAATATGTCTGGCTTGAGGTCAGTAGCTCCCAATAAATAAGAATTCTAATGGGGAAAAAATGTAAATACATTTTCTCAAATCTTAGATTTTGTTCATTTTATTTCAAACAGACTAAAGTGACATCCATTGACGGCAAGACAGTGGGAGACCAGTACTTACCTAATTACCTGTCCATTAGCAGTTGGTATTCTCCAAGTAGGTGTCACATCCAGATCCAGAGTCCCAGCGCTCCCCTTAAAGTACGGTTTGCTTTGTTTGTCCTTTTGGAAGTTTCTGCTAAGTTCAGATTTACTTGGGTTTGGACCAATAAAAAGATGTGTCCAAAAGGTCTAAGGGTAAGTCAGGTAGTGGTTAACTCAACTTTGAATGTTTCTGTGATTGTAGGTTGGCCAAGAGGCTGAAGTGGCTCTAAAATCTACCTGCCCCTGTAACTTCACGCTCCACTACGAGGTGGCGTCCAGGGGAAACATCGTCCTGTCAGGCAAAGAGCCAGCCAACACGACGGCCTCACACAGAGGAAAAAGGGCAACCGTGACCTTTGATAAGAACATTCACACGACCCAGCTCCCTTCCTCTGCCTCTGGTAGAATTTTTTCCTTGTGTTCTCAATTTTTGTTTGTACAATTTATCTGATTAACAGAAAACAGATGAAAGAATTATGCATAAGACTGTATCATCCCATGAGCTCACTCTTCTCTCACTCTGTCAGGTGTTGCAGGATCTTTGTCTCAGGCTGAGATGGACTCTTGTGTGTCTTATCTTCGTTTTCCTGTTAGTCACATCATGGCGCCCTTCAGCCGTCTGCTGGTGTACTACGTCAGAGAAAATGGCGAGGGTGTGACAGACAGTCTGCAAATTTCTGTTCAGCCTGAACTTGAAAACAAGGTGTGTTGACATAATTGTTTATATAATATTTTAGTATTATCATTTATTCAGTTAAAGTATTTTGGGGCACGGCTCCAGTGGGTGCATGGAGAGCATACATACTGTACTCTCTCAATTCTTGATTTTTACAATTTAGGACATTCTTACCTTGATTTGCTGCAGATCAAGTTCTGAAATCACAGTGTGTCCATTAAATTCCACAGCAGCAATAACTTGAAGAGGCTCTTTTTGGCAACCCGTTACTAGTCTCTTACATGGGTATAGAGAAAGGTTATCCCTTTCTTCTTTATATAGCATTTCTTAATTTGCTGGATGAACAAATCTTTAGCTGTCAGATAAGATGGACTCACATAATATTTTGATGTGCAGGGTGCCAATGTAAATTCAGAACAAGCCCTTATCATCACCCATTCTACTACTGTGCTTGACAATGAACATGGAAGGTTTGTGTCTGGTTGTTTCCGAGCAAGTTACTGTAAATTATTTCTTAACATCTCTACATTTTGCATTTAAAGAAAGGACTCTCTTTCAGAAGAACCTTGGTTCCTTTATATAAAACTTTACCAATCTAAGTCTTGCTGGTTTGGCTTTTTTTAGGGACAAGGAACCTTCTCTTAGCACCTTCCAAAATAAGTCTCTCTTCTTTAGTCTATTTCTAATTGTGTTGAAATAAATGTAAACATTTTCCCAGGTAACTAAGCCCTGTAAAATCAGGGATGTGCATCTTACTTTTTTTTTGCAGCTTCTCTGCGCATTGCACAGTCTTACCTTGGGCCAAATTTGTTTGGATGGCTACCTTTTACAAGCTTGGCAACTGTCTTAAATGTTGTTCACTTGGGGATAATCTTTTATACTGTACAATGGGGGCATTCAGACTGTCTGGAAATGTCATCTTCACACACTGATAGGCAGCAACAGTTGTTTCTTTAAAGTCATTGCTCAAGTCTTTCTGCCTTGGCTGGATTGTTTTTATTCTTTTGTAGAGCTGGTCACAATGATGATAAGTTTGACTAACTTAAGTCCTATAAAACCAGAAAGAATTTATGAAGCAAAAATTAGAGCTCAGAAGTAGTTTGTTATTCATAAACCTTTATTTTGTTTCATTCTGTTATTGGATTTTTAGATAATTTTGGACACAGTGTAAAGACTTTATCATGTTCTTAAAGAGTATTTCCTTTGTTTTGACACATAACAGTCTCACGATCAGTGTGTTCTGAGTTTCTGCTGAAGAAAAGGTTTTTGGATGCAGAATAATTTGTTTAATCTTTAATAAGTATTTATCAAAAGCTGTAAAGGGTGGACTTACTGTATACATTTTGGAACTGAGCCAAAGTATCCATGCATCAGCCATTACACCACAGTGTAATGTCAGTAAACAAACAGCTGCGTTGGCCTAACAGCGCTCTCCAATTCCTTACTGAATTAGGTGGAGTTAACTCCCTGAAGTATTTACAGCTCTCTGGTATGCCCTTACAACACTATGTGTGTGGGTGGGTGTGGGTGGGTGGATTGTGTGTATGTTTTTGTGTCTCTGTGTGTGCATGAGTATGCTGGAGGAGGGGTTGAATGGGTAATGATAAAGCAACCGTGCAGGCCACAGGCAGATAAGTACAGTCATAATATGAGAGGATGACAGGTTGCCGATGGTGAAAGGAGGGCAGCAGCGAAGAGATTAATGAGGCTAATTTGTGACTGTGTGGGTGGGAAAATAGTGTTGAAGTGTGAAAGTTTATGGCTGACCCTTAACAGCCCTCCCTCTTTAAAAGGCAGCTTCTTCTAACTGTATCTTCCTTCCTATAAAACTTTCCTTCCTAAAATCATGCATCTGTTTAGCCAAAAACAAAACTTAAATGTTTTGTTGACATGAAAAAAAAAAATCACATACAAAACAAACAATGGCTTTATATGTGGTTTTGCATTTAGAAATGCCTTTTAGTTTTATTTTGTGGATATATCAATTGTAAGTTCTTTGTTGTTTGGGTTTCCAGGTGTCTATTTCTCTTTCATCCAATGAGTCCATGCCAGGAGACTCAGTGATGCTGCACGTCCGGGGTGAGAGGGGTTCATGCGTTTGTGTGGCCACTGTGGATAAGAGTCTTTATTTGTTAAAGCCTGACTTCCAGCTTAGTACCAACAAGGTTTGTCACATTATTATTGTTCTGAAACTCAGTTACTCTGTAGCTTGATGTGCACGCAGGTGTTTTGGAAATCCACCCAGAAACCTAACCCTCCAAGTTGCATTCCTCTGTATGAATGTGTCTGCACTGTGCAGGTGTTTAAAGAGATGGCTGATTTCGACGTGTCAGACGTTTTTGGTGTTCCCAAAGATGACGGACACGTGTGGTGGCCTGGACTGTCCTCAAAGAGACGGAGGCGGTCATCTGTGTTCCCATGGCACTGGGACATCACTAAAGATGCGCGCTTTGCTTTTACAGTGAGAAAACGTAGCTTAAATGCCCACAACATTGTTGCAAAACGAGGTGGAAAATATCTCCTTTAAACGTGTTTATTCTCCAGGAAACAGGGTTGGTGGTGATGACAGATATGGTGAGCTTAAACCATCGGCAGAGCGGAGGGATGTACACTGATGAGGCTGTTCCTGCCTTTCAGCCACACACATCAGTTGGAGTGACCGCCATTCACCCGAGGCCCACAACCAGGTAGGACAGTGCTACTGAGGTGGTGAAGTAGTTTTAAGAGTTTAATGATTGTTGTTGGTTATGTATTGTCATACAACTGATATCTGAGTTTGAGATAGGAAAAACTAAAACTCAGCACGTCTTACCGAACGAGAAGAGGATTATTCATAAACAGCCAAGAAGTCCAAGAAGCAGCAGACAGCCAAGTGGATGTCTGCTACTCCATTCAGTTTTGGTGGATAAATCAATTTACATATCCACTATTAGCTTTGAACTTTTCTACATTTTTTTATGAAAGATTTGTAAGAAAATAGAAAGTTATACCAAACTCCTGTTTGCAGATTGTCAAAAGCCAAGTAAGAGACATAACTAACATTTGCATTGAACATTGGCTTTGACTAGAAATCTGTGTGCATAACATCTTATTTCTATTATACATAGAAGCAATGTTCACTATATTTGCTTCTATGAAATAAACAAAAAAATCTGCTGTCAGATGAGATCCAAATCAAACAAAAACAGAAAGAATATGGCACAATTGCATACTTGAGAAGAAGACATTGTTGTGCACATAAGTAACTCCTGAGGAAAGAGATCCAACTGTACGACTATAGGAGCAGCAGAGATTCACAACCTGCCTGATCTGTAAGCTATATGCTATTTTTTGAATTGTTGTTTATAAGTGAACTTGGTACCAGAATACCTTTGGTCAGAGATTAAGGATTTATTTTTATTCATGTCATTAAATCAGTGACAATATACTTTGGGTGGTAAGCTGGCGGGGGTTGATGCTGGCCAGACAGTGAAGTGAGGATAATGTTGTGCTTAGAAAATCTGACTATTTCCATGGCTGGAAATTTTTAGTTGCTCCTCTCCTAGAGATATTCTCCCAGATTCTTAATTGCCATGTTTCATACCAGAATTGCTGATGCAGCGATACAAAGATGCCTCTGCAAGGTGGTTATTGCTTGTCTCTTCTTTATTCTCCTTACAAGATGGAGCTCCCATGAGCCAAAGGAGGCAATGAAGACGGACTACAAAACAGTTGAAAATAATTTGCTTTTTAAATGACATTTTCCACTGATGTTTTACAAATCCATTTGTTGTTGTGTTGTAGGACCGAGAAGCGGAGACGCACATTTTTCCCTGAAACTTGGGTGTGGCACTGCTTCAACATCAGGTAAATAAATCTTTTGACTCTTCATGTCTCTCTGAAGCATTTGTTTTTGTACTCAGCTTTGTCTTATCAAGGAAAAATAGATTTTAAAAATGCCACAATGAAATAACTGCACATTATTATTATTGTTGTTGTTGAAGTTGTTGTTGGTGGTGGTGGTGATCTTGTTTTTAATATGTGGATTTCAATACTTTAAAAACTTTTTTATGTGAAGCTTTATACCTGTTGCTCCTGTTAGACCTGAATTTCCTTTTTGTGGGATAATAAACTGTTGTAGAATAGAATAGAATAGAATAGAATAGAATAGAATAGAATAGAATAGAATAGAATAGAATAGAATAGAATAATATTGTAATACTGTACAATAGAATTTCGTTTTATTCTATTCTATTCTAAAAAAGAAGTACATTGCACAATAGAGAATCTTGTAAACATGGTAGGGATGTGCCGATCAGGTTTTTTCCTGCCGATACCGATACCGATCACCCATGAGGGCTGATACACCGATACCGATCACCGATACCGATCACATAATTATTATTATTATTTTTATTTTTTTTATCATAAACACTACCGGTTACATTATGTGGAAAAAGGAACCATGAATTCACCTTAATTTAGACAAAAACTTGTTTTTAATAACTTTTTTCAAGAAGAAAACTAAACAAAACAGGCTAAATAATGCAAAGAGCCAAAATAAAACCTCTCAACATTGCCAAAAATATTCAAGTATAAAACTTAACATTCAAAGGCAAAAACAGGTTCCATTACAATAAACAATCCTGAGTTACTGAATGAAAACTTCCTGATAGCATGGCAGCTAGCTGATTACTGCTAGTTCTGATTGGCTGTTTCTGACTGAGCGGAGTAATTATACAGAACAGGGAGGAGATTGATTATTTTTTTTAGAGATTACCTGTCTCATGTTAGGACAGCGAAAGTTTTAAAACGTATGTAAAATTTATTTTTTTAAGTTATATGGTGCAGCTTTAAGCAGAGGTTCGGTGTGAGAGTCACTACCAGGTGGAGCAGAAGCGAAGCTCCGTCTGTCAAATATTACTACCTGTAGCGTAGCAGCGGTTCAACAGGAGAGCAGAACCAGCCGTCTTACATCGCAGCTCGAAGACTTAAATAATTTTCCAGGTTATTTGTTTAGTTTTCTGACCGTCATGCTAATCCGGGTGAATGTTTGTAGCTGTGCGCTGCTTTACCTGCTATCTGATCCTCCGTATGTCTTTTTTTACTGCAGTGAGCCTCGATGTAGCCAAACTCCGTCAAGTATGGCATTGTTTTTATGTCGTATTAGCTTCGTTGTGTTGATGCATTTTGACCTGCTTCAATTTTCCGCCGCAACACGCAAACTTCCCCATTCACTCAGTGCGTTATAGTTCCACATCGCTTAGGATTTGTTGCTGCGCGTTTGCGCAGTGTGAAGGAAAGAGGAGACCAGCTGCACAGGCAGGCTGCGAAATGAGATGATTGGTATCGGCAACAAGAGCCAATGATCGCCGATCACCGATCATGCACTTTTTCACGAAAATCGGCCCGATTGTGATCGGTGACCGATCGATCGGCACACCTCTAAAACATGGTAATAAAAAGTTAAAGTCTGAAATGTACAGTTATTGTGGGCATCTATGTAATTATTTTTGAGGTTTCCCAAATGTATTAGATTCATGATAGTTATTTGCTGATAATACAGCATGCATCTATAATGATTAAAAAAAGAATAACAAGAATTAGGTGCTTAAGTTTAAATTTTGTAAAAAGAGTAAAATCTTCTTTTTAACATACTTCTTGCCATTGTAGCCTAAGAGCTCAAGCTTTGTTTCATCTGAATTTTTTTTTCCTGAATGCATTGTGCATAAATTTCAGACTAAAAGTTGACTTTGGTGAATGTGCTTATTTCTTGGTCAGTATTCTCTTTTATAAAATTTGCTTCATTATGGACAGGTCCATACTGTCCAGCATTTCTTTCTGAGAGGTTATTGCCATTCATTTTTTGAGAAACTTATGAAGTTGACTACACCCAGGCTCCCATACAGCCCCATTTTCATGTTATGCAAAATTACAGAAAGTCTCTAAAATAAATCACCACAAAATATCCAATAGATTTGCAAAGGCTTTGGAGAGGACCACATTCCGTTCTGCTTTCCTGTAAACTTCAAAGCTCAGACTTTCCTAAAAAGTATTTTTCAGTGGATTCTTGCCAACTTTAATCAAAAGGAGGAGTGTGATGCAGCTTTTTGAAGTTTAATATGTCATTTGACTTCGCCAAGACCAACATGAAATGCATGCTGCCAGGAATGACCTCAAGTCATTCCATACAGAGGAACAGATTAAGTCAACATCCAAGCGTCCCTCTCCGCCATCCAATTTGGAGTGTTTGCTGTAGTTACATCAGTTGAGATGTTGGTGTTGACACAGGTGTTAGCAGTATAAAAATGTCCAATTAAATCTACCGTTATCAATCAAATGTGGTTTTTCATTGCCCGTGTTAAATGACATCAATAAATGATGTCAAAATGTTATCATTGTCCAACACGTTTCTGAGTTGTGTTTCACTGGGTCACTCACAGCTCTGAAACCGGGGAGACTCTCCTCCAGTTGGACGTCCCAGATTCGATCACCACATGGGTCACAGAAGCTGTTGGACTCTCTGAGGAGAAGGGACTGGGTTTGGCAGAGAGGACAGAGCTTCGGACTTTCAAGCCCTTCTTTGTTGACTTCACGCTGCCTTACAGTTTAATTAGAGGGGAGCAGACCAAAGTCCCTCTTACAGTCTACAACTACCTTCCTACTTGTTCAGAGGTAAAAAAAAAAATAAAATAAAATTGATTGCTGAGAGGGGGGTGGAATAGACACTTTTCCAATGGTGATATTTTACTTTCACACACTGCCTGTTATTCAGAAATAATTCCAAACACTCCTGTATGTTTTGTTGTAGCGAGTTGAAAACAAAGAGGTGCAAATTTTCTTATTGGAATTCTGACTTAAGAGGTCATCCTTGTTTTTCCCAAGTTGAACTCGAAGAATATTCCAAACAGAACACACCGTAATACCTATGCCACGCCATCATAATTTAACATAGGTCAACATTAACTTTATGTAAATTTAAAAGAAGGAGATCCTGAGCGTGTCTGATGATGTTCTAGGAAAAAGATTAAAAAAGTTGTAGCTTGCATTTTCTTATACCTTGTACTCCTTGTCAATGATTTCTTCAGCTTACATTTTAAGTTAAAGGAAACAGATGCAATGCAAAAATACCTTCGTTATTATGCACAAGCCCTGTACGTCAGCTTCAATATGCAGTTTAACGGTGAATTATTATCCATTTACACATATCAGATCACTATAAAATGTTTTGATTGATACATTTCAAAAAACAGGTTTATTGTTCATGGACCCCAGAGATTAAATTTATTGGTTGTCATTCAGAGGTGTTTGTTGTTGTAGCACAAATTATCCTACATTTTAAAAAAGAAAAAAATCATTAGTCACAATTGACTAGTGATGATTTTTTTTTACTAGCCTTGCTTTTCAGTAATTTCATCTATTACTGTAATCTGTTTCTCTGAATCTTAAAGTTCGCACCATTCAAAAGTAGATAAGTCTTTGAGACGAGGTATTTGAAATTCCTGAGGAATGCAATGTGAAGAGCTGGTTTTTTTAGCTCCAAATTAGTTTGTAGTACTCACTTTGAAGAGCTATCCAAACTTTATTCTGGCCTTAAATGGACCCATCCTGCACTCCATTTACATGACATCATGATTTGTGCAGATGAGCCTGTTAAATGGTCTTTGCGTGTGCTGCTCTGATGTCATGTTTGGTGAATATGCAAACCAGAATCGCCCTTTCTTTGAAGTCCATCCCTAAAACATGTGATTCTTATATTTGCTGCTCAGTTATTTATGACTCGTGGCATGGAGATAAAGAACTGTTAAAAGACCCTGTTTGCGGTACCGCACCCTGTGAAAACTGGATGACGACCACACTTTAATCCTTCATGAAGCCTGAGAGGCATTAAGTCAAGCAGCATGGAAATATGCTTGACTAAATGTGAATTACAAAAAAACTTTGCTTTCGGCAGTTTGAGGAAACGCGCAGTATGAGAGAGATAGAACAAAGATCATGTCATTTTCTGCCGTCATGTTGATGAGGTCAAGTGGTTCTTATTTGTCTTTTTCTCTCTTAGGTACATGTAAAAGTATCTATTCCAAAAGGTATCAAGTTTATTGGCCATCCTGGAAAGCACCATCTTACCAGAAAGAAATGCGTTGCTCCTGGAGAGGCTATTCCTACGTCCATTGTGTTGTCATTCACTGAACTGGGATCTGCAAACATCACAGGTATTCCATCACTTTATCTATAATTTAAACTGTAGTTAATTGATTAAGTCTCATTAAGAAACATCTTCCCTGCACTAGTTGTTCACAGTTCTTGTCCCAGTTTGCCAGAGCAGCAAAACAGTTATTCCTGTTAGAGAACTAATCAGATTTTTGATCATGCAAATCAGACTATATCATTATGCATAATGAACATTATCAAGCATGATAAACCTTTTGCTAGGACATTGGGTCCTCTCAGTGTGAGTCTTTACAGAAAAGCCAGCCCTTTGGGAATGGAGTGTGGGCCAAGAGGCTGAGCTGTGTGTGATCTGGTCACCCACCCCGGTTACAAGCAGTCCCCTCCTGAGCGCATGTGAAAACAAAGCTGACCAGCAGTAGGGGAGAGTAACCAGAGCTGCACTGTGCCACTCAGTGGCATGTTGATGAGTTTTTAGGTCACCAGTGGTCAAGGGGCCCCCCATGGCCCCACTCATAGTTTCCTGGCCTCCTGTGTTTCCTTTTCGCTACACACACACAAAGAGACTCAACTTGGCACAGTGTCATATTGCCAATGTCCTCCACATGAAGCGAACTGGGTGTCCATCTAGAAACATGTTTGACACCCAGATAATTAGGGATATGGCCCGTTTCATCTATTGTTATTTTTTTTAACCTCTTAAATCCATTGTTATATTATTTTCCCTTGCGGTTCAGATTCGATTTTTATGTGACATGTATATTTTCAGACAGGGTTTAAGCAGTGTTGAAGCTTTATGGTTTAGCGGGTGCTAATAACCTCAGAGAACATTCTCAGCAGCAGTTTAATGGTGCTTATTGATTGTTGGCACCCATCTTTTTTTTTTAGCACTTTGAAACCTTATACCTCGAACTACAGTCTGCACAGATTCCTGACAGCCACTACTCACAATTATACAGAAAAAAAGACAGTTATAACTATAATTTAATGGAGGGATCCTCAAATCCAAGACTCAAGGGCTGGTGCCCTGCAACTTTTAGATGTGTCCAACACATCTGAATCAAATGTCTGAACCTCTGCTGGTTTAGGAAGAAAATGCCAACTGACATAGACTGGCGGATAGACCAAGTAAAACCTTGGTGGGCATTCTTATCCCTTGTTCAAGGGTTCTTACAAAGAGTGGAATGAGTGCTGGCCGCAAAAGCTAAAGCCTCCAGTGCATGTGTACAGGGTTCTAAGTGCCTTATACTTTAATCAGAGGGGACCAGACCTTCCAAGGAGACCATTATGTCTGCTTTAGCAACAACCGACCTCTACCAGACTGTCCTCTGCCAGCACTCCTACCTCATCACAAAACTGCAGATGATTGTGGCCCTTTATAGTCACTACATGTGACCAGACACTGCCTTGGTCTGAGAATCAACAAAAATGAACCGGATTTCTGAAAGAGGTTTACAGAAGGATGGTATTAAAGTATACAGGGCTGGTTATTTATTTTCAATGGGCAGGATGGAGTAGAGCTTGTTTCCTGTAAAAGATAAGACAATGAGCATTCTAAGAAAACTCTTTGACAGCACCATTCAATCAACTGGACGTCAGTGGAGAGATGAAATAAAAGAGATGTTGGCAGTAGCAACAGCACTTACTGCAAAACAATCTTCAAATGACTTTTGCTCAGTAAGAGGGATTCATGTGGTTGAAATAGGCCGATACGCCCCAATTGGGTTTAAGGAGTTCAAATGAAAGGTCTCCATAATCAAGCAGTTTTTCTGATGTACTGGTGGGTCTCTAACTATTTTGCTGGACTGTGGCAAAAACAGATGCCCAGTTTCATCTGTTCTTTGAAAACCTTTAGGACGGCTGTGGAATTCTCCATGGGTTTAGAGAAGCCACATTACCTTAGCATCACTTGTTTCTTTATTTTCTCCTTAGTTTGGGGGCTAGGTTATTCATTTTTGTTTATTTCCCTATTCATATTCACTCGGAGTCCAAGTTATTCTGCTAACTTTCTGTAAAAACTGATGGTCAAATTACCAATCAACGAATTTGTCAGCTTAAGAGAATTTTGGCTAAATTGTTAAAAATAGTTCTTTCTCTGTCTTAAGTGAAATTATTTCTTGCTAGGCAGAATCCAGCAGATATATTTCTAGAGAATGTATAAAATCATGAATGATTATGATTTTTTTTTTTTTTTTTTATCTTAAAAGCTCGAGCTATTGCCTACAGTTCACCAAGTTGCTGTTCAGATGGAATACTGTCAGGCAAGAGTGGTAATTATGCAGATGAACGGAGGATCCCCACTGGCATCGATTATGTTCGCAGGACTGTCCTTGTCGAGGTAAAAGACTAGACGTTCATTGTCATTTATTAAAAAAAAACTGTTTATATACTGTTTGAACACATTATAACTGCAAACTGCTTGCTTTTCTATTTTCTATGCTTTACAATCTGCTTGCAGCCAGAGGGTCTATCAAGAGAGTATACCTACAGTGTTTTCTTCTGTCCCAATGGTTAGTGCGAGTTATACTTTCTAAAAAGTGTTTTCCAAAAACCAAATGTGTTCCCAAAAAGAGTCTTTTTTTCTAATAATATTTAATTGAAATATATAAGTATTTTCTATGCAACAATCATGTCCAAAACTTTCCCAACAAAAGTGCATTTCATATTATCCCTTTTAGAGAGAATCCACATTTCTACTCCGAATAAATATGAGTATCAGTATGTCAAAAAGCCATCCAAGATGACTCAGTTTGAGGTGGCTGTGAAGACCCACAACGACGCCCACATTGCCCTCTCTGCTAGTCCTCACGACAGTGCGGAGATGATTGAGATTGTACTCGGAGGGAGGCAAAATACTCGCTCCTGGATTTCCTTGGGCAAAATGGGTGAGCCCCTGGTCAGTGTGTCCACACCAGGGATGCTGTCCTGGGATGAGTTCCGCAGTTTTTGGATCAGCTGGCGAGGAGGCTTGGTACAGGTAGGAGAAAAATAAATATGTGTGTGTGTGTGTGTGTGTGTGTATAACAAACTCAATCATTTTGTGATGCAGTTATTGTGTGATGCTTGCACATCCTTCGGTTCAATCAGGTGATGGATTAAACTACCAGAAAAGATGTGGTGTACATTAGGCTATTAAATATTTAATTATATTCTTTTGGGATCAGCAGCATTTTAGAAAGATTGAGTATATCAGTGTATTTCTCAAGCCGATTCATTTTATTACTGAGGCGTTTTGATTGACAGGGTTAGATGTTTTCCCAAACAATAGAAACATTAGCAAGACATTTTTTACTTTCCTCTGTCTGCATTTTCTTCTGTCTAGGTGGGCCATGGTTTGCATCCATCCAATGAATCTATCATCCTGCAGTGGGCAGGCCAGTTTCCAGGACAGGTTTGACTTTTTCATGGTATGATGTACAAATTTTTGGTACTTTATGCTAACAGATTATTTTGAAATATATGCGTATGTCTTTGTCCATCTAGGTGCAACACATTGGGTTCTCAACTGGGTGGGGCTCTGTAGGAGAGTTTAAAATCTGGAGGAAGGAGGACTCTGATGATGACCACAATGAGGCCTTCACTCTTGGAGTACCGCACAACATGGTGCCTGGATCGGAAAGGGCCACTGCATTTATGATTGGTATGGTAGTTTATGGTTGGAGGCATACAGAGTGCCTTTCAGAAGTATTCATACACCTTAAACCTTTTCATATTCTCAAAATATTTTGTCAGGATTTCATGTGATAGCAAGAACTTCATTCCACTTGTGATTGATACAAGTCTTGAGGTTAACATCTGGCTTTATATTGATATTAAATTAACCTCAAGACTTGGATTACGAAATAAGTGACTTCTGAAGGTAACTGATTGTACAGAATTTTATTTAGAGAATTAAACATTTGTAGGGGTTGAAGTAAATTCTCCCAAGTGTTTACATTTTCGTATTTGTAAAGAATTTTAGAGTTGTGGTCTACTTTGTGGTAGTCTGTCATATGAACTCATCCTGATAACGTGGAAGCTTGTGGTTATGACAAAATATGGTTAAAGTTCAAGAAGTGTAAATACTTTTGTAAGGTACTGAAATTACCTGTGGTCACACTGTAAAAATCCCTATTTAATTAACACTAAAATACACTTACTTTCTCAGTGTAACACACTAAAAAATGTTTTATGCTTACGTCTGTGCACCTGTAACAGGAGACGTAATGGGACCAACTCTAAACAACTTGGATAAACTGCTGAGGCTGCCCTTTGGCTGTGGAGAGCAGAACATGATTCACTTTGCACCCAATGTTTTTGTTCTGAAGTACCTTCAGAAGACCGGGCAGCTGAGTCCTGAGGTTGAAAACGAAGCCACGGACTATCTGCTTCAAGGTAATGAAGCTGGAGTCCAGGTTTTTTTTTTTTTGTCTTACATTCATATGTGTTTCTACCTGTGTGGAGTTTTGTGTTGCAGAACCCAACTACAGCTTCTGGCACAGGGTCACAGCATCAGTGCTTCTTTAGGCCAACATAAAGCTCTAAAGCAGCCCATCTTCACTAAAAGAAAACCTCCCCAAACACTCTACAAGCCTACTGCAATAGATAGAGACCCTACCACTAAAGTTGAGGGTGTTTCCGCTAAACAAAGCAGTTACAAAGAAATCTATACTAATTACTACAAAAATTATTTAACACACTCACAACTGACTACCAGCATATACAGATACATTAAAGATTAAACAAAAAGCAAAAACAAAAGTTTCAGTCCACTTTGTTCCTCAGTTTCACCCAGTGGTGATGCAAATTGTCTGTTGTCTATTAGTGAAGGAGATGCTTTGCAGCACCCTCGCAACCTGAGTCTAACGGAAAATCCTCACTTTACCCTTGAAAAATTGCATTTTCTGCTTTCTTTTGATTTCTTTACATGTTCCAAGTACCTCTTGACTGTTCAAATTGGTAAGGAACTCAGTAAAACAAGATAATCCACAATTTTACCAAGTTTGTTATTTTCTATTCTGTAGTTTACCTTCATTCAATTCAATTGGATGATATGCAAGTGAGTTGCAAACACAAGTGTGTCTCAAAACATATAAAAAATGTTCAATTCATGTCAGAAAGTGAAACTGTCAGGCCATCTACATCATTGGGTCTGCTGTCGCTCATCTTCCTCTTGACAATATCCCATTAATTCTCTATGAGGTTCAGGTCAGACCAGTTTGCTGACCAATCAAGAGCAGGAACACCATGGTCACTGAACCAGCTTTCGCTACTTTTGCCAGTGTGGGTCGGTGCCAGGTCCTGCCGGAAAATGAAATGAACATCTCCATAAAGCTTGTCAGCAGATGAAAGCATGAAGCGCTTTAAAAAAGAATCCTGGTAGACGGCCGTATTGAATGTGAACTTCAGAAAACACATTGGACCAAGATCAGCAGATGGCATTTCACCCAAAACTATTGGAATGTGAAAACTTCACGCTGAGCTTTACAGCGACATGGACTCTGAACTCTTTTTCTAGACGCTGGGATCTTGATTTCCAAATTAAATACAAATTTCACTTTCCTCTGCAGCTGCTCTCAATTTATATATTTTCCTTTTCCTATCAACTCAGCAGCCTACTGACCCAGACTGAGAAAACATTTGGAGGTTCAGAAAATATTTTCAAGTATTTTAACTTAATTAACTAATTTGGGTGTGACACCATGAGTTCCCACTATTTAACGTTTTCACAGATTTTCTCAGACACAAGAGTTTTGTTTTTTATTTTCCATAAGCTGTTATTATCAAAATAGCGAGACGTAAAGGCTTGAGATATTTCACTCTGTGTGTAATGACTCTATATATTTTATGAGTTTCACTCTCTAAAATGAGTGACAAAAGTACTCAGTGTTTCCATATGAACACATATAAACATTTTGGATTGTATATCACAAATTGCATCACTCAGCCTTACTAACGTTATTGTTTTCTCTCTCTTTTTACATTTTCTTCCATTAATATCAAAAGTAGTTGGCTGGACAAGACTTTTATTAATACAACACACTGGTCACTCTACTCATGAAAATAAGAGTATTCACAAATTCTGCACGGGAAACTCAGAGAGTTAACCTTCCTGATATTCTCCTCTTCACAGCAAATCTGTTCTCTGTTGTCATCCAGGTTACCAGAGACAGCTGACCTATAAACGGCAGGATGGCTCGTACAGTGCATTTGGTGAAAGGGATTCCTCAGGCAGTATGTGGTAAGCAAGTGTAGTAAATGAGTTGTACATGCATACACGCAAGGAGCAGCAGAGTCGTTCAGCGTTTCCTGAAATAAAGGCATAAGAAGAAAAAAAAAATTATACAAAATAAAAAAGTTAATTTAGCATGCAATTTTACTTATTTACTAAATGAAATGTTTATTTTATTTGAATAAAGTAGTTTTTATTTTTCACACAGCCAGAAACGTATCCCTGCGGTGTGGAGTTCCTCTGCTTGTAATTTAGGGTCTCATTCTTAATGTTCGTTCCTCCTGTTGATTTATGAGCTCAGGTGGGTATTGTGATGTTTAATAGAGCTGAGACTGTAAAACAGCAGGCTTTATAAACGACAGGCAATTGAAAACAAACATTATGATTGGCTCCCCGAGGCAGGTAAAATTCATTCTCATCAAAATTGACCTATGCAGTTTTGACCCTGTAAACTCTAAATGCCATGATTGGAGTCAGTATTATTTGTTGTCTGGAGCCTTTACCTTTTCTTTCTTTTATTCCTTGTAAAGTAAAAGTTATGAATACTATCTAATGACTCCTTATGCTTAGTGTAATTGGTGATATTAAACTGTTGTGGTAGGATTTAAATCTTCTTAATGAGAGCATGTGAGGATGTGACAAGCAGTAGTTTGGGGTTTTCTTGCGGTGCTCGGGGCAACAAATGTGGTTTGTGGGCACTAAATAAACAGTGAACTATGAGTAAACCTGCAACAGACACTTTATAAATCAATCAGCAACATATTAGCCTCCAAAACAAGCCCGGTTTTTGTTGTTGTGCCAGAGTTCATGAGTGGAGCAGTGCTTTAATTGCCTGCTGTAATGTTGTGTTAATATTTCCCAGCATTTAAAACACATTTTACAGGGGAAATTGGTGGAATATAGTAATTCAGAATAAATGACAGCAGCTGGCAGTGAATTAGGGTGCAGTATTTACCATTTTCCATGCCAGGGCCGTTAAAAGTTCACAGAATTAACCTAAAGCTAAATGACTGGCACTAGGACGACTCTTGCTTAGAAGGAAGAGCTCAGTATTTTTGTAGGTTAACCAAAAGGATTGACTGTTTGTTTTTTTTTCATGAATTGAGCCATACTTTAAGACTTAAATCTGCAGCATGCAACTTTTAAAAAAAATATATGTTTTATTACATATTTGTTAAAACTGTTACCATGTTGCATTTCACATAGTAAAATGTTAAATTAATCTCCTCCTCCTCCTCTCAAATGCAGAAATGCATTGCTCACTGTCAAAAACAACGGATCAACCTTTAATTTCCCCAGCATATGTGTTAATGTTTACTTGTTTAGTTATTCCATTTTATTTGGCTAAAGATAAACTGAGACAAGATACTGTGTGTCTCTACGATCTGAAATCACAGAACTTCAGACAGTATCAACAATTTAATTTATGCTATCAGTCTTGGTCTGGCTAATCTAAATTATGATGATTCATTCTTATCTACTTGTATTCTGTTCTAAAGCTGAAAAAAATAAGATTTTCATGAAGTATGATAATTTTTATGGTCTTGGGAGGGGGGATTTGTTTTCATATGGATATTTAGATTTTGTGAAGTTTTATGTATGTAAAATTTTGGTATATAACAAAACTGGCAATGCTGTTATGTAGTTGGAATCAGATATTTACATTCAACGTATAAAAAGGTTCATATATTTTTCTCACTGTCTGACATTAAATCAGACTGAATTCTTCCGGTTCCATTGCATTTTTTATTCATTCACAAGGAGAAGATATGTAATTTAATATAAAATTCTTATCTACCTTACTTAAGGGACACTGTAAAATATACACATGTTGTAGATACTACAATACCCTCAATAAATACAAATCTGATGCATGTATCTATTCAATTGATACACTTAACCAATTACAAGTATCAGTTAAATAGTTAGCCATTGCACTTAATAGGAAGGCCTGTTTTGGTACAAAATGTGTGTATTAGTCTAAGAATAATGCAAAAGACCTTGTAAAGACCTAAACTGAAGCTGGTAAGAGGGTGTTATTACCCATACATTGGCTGAAAGTCCACTCAGAGAAACAGAAGCCACTGACTTACAAAAGCAACATTAAAACTCAGATTAGAGTTTGCAAAATCCATTCAAGGCACAAAAATGTAAATTTTTGGAAGGAACTGAAATATAACTGCTTAATGATCTTTGATGAGTTTGGAGGAAAAAGACGGACACTTCTAAGCCTGGGAACACCATCCTAGTTGTGCCGAATTAGATTTGCACCATCATGTTTTGTGGGTATTTTTCTGCATGACAGACTGCTGCATTTCACAAAGTAGATGAGATCAAGAGGGCATTATTACCAAGTAAAAAAACACACACACATAAAGTTATGTACAATCTAAAAATTGGTTTTCAAGAAACATACTTTTGTAATAAACTATGTAAATCTGAAAAACATTTGTTTTTTTAAATAAAGCTTTTCTTTATTTTTACAAGCTGGTGCTCTCAGGGAATTTGTGTTTGTCAATAGATTCCTATAAGGCTAGGTGGCTAAATACCAGGTCTACACACTTTACTTCTTAGTCCTCTATCTTTTTAGTAGATAATGTTTTTCCATAAAGTAATCATCCAGAGAGAATCTGGACAGCTTTAAGTCCAAATCATAACATTCCTAGTAAAACCGCAGCCGGGTTGGATTTATCGTGAAGCCTCTTTTAGATACACTCTCAGAGAGTGGAGCTGGAGAGGAGTGATTTTTACGTGTGAAGTCAGAAAACAAGGAAAGAGTAAGAAAATTACTAGAAGGATTCTCCAGCTTGTGGGTTGAGGGGCGGAAGTCAGCTTCCCTTGTGCTTCCTTCCTTTCCCAAAGCACTTCACATTTACACTCTCCAGAGCTTTTCCTTGAGGGTGAACATTTAAAGCCAGAACTGTGGCATCAGTTTTGTCTCAGGGGAGAAATAATCCAGCTTCCAGTCAGGAAAGATTTTATGTTTTTGGTTTATGAGTGTTCGTACCATTCTTTTTTTTCCCCCTACTTATTCCCCTGTTGCTATTTTCTTGGATTATGATCTCACTTATGGGCCACATTAGGAAAGTAAAGTGTGACCTGTTTGTGTTTTCCTTCCTTTCCATCTCATTATTCTTTCTTTACTTCGTAAACAACTTACCTCACCTATAGTTACCTAACTCTGGTCAGAGTTGCTGTAATGGAAGACTTGCTGTCACATCAGCTATTGGCCAAAGACAGCAGCTTCCACTCAGTACCAGGAGGTCTATTGTTTATGTATATTTATGAGCTCAGTCATGAACCCAGGACTGACCTGGCTGTCCTCCATCGCTCCACAGACTCTTCTCCGCTGAAACCGTAGCTCGCGAACCTTCATTTGCACTCCTGGGCCGTCCGGATTCACAGACCTTCATCCCTAGGATCTGTGCTTTCATAAGTTGAGGAATGCTTTTGGGGAATGTTTTACTCCCAACCAGAAACATGCTCGATTGGCTTGTGTGCAGTTTCACATTCTCAAGAGCACAGCTGTTGCATCCGGTTGCACTGATCAAACTGCCCATCTGCTCCCCTCCTCATTCCTTTCTTCTTTCTTTCCATTTCATCAAATCATCTATACATTCCTGTCCTCTGATGACAAATTGAAAGCGGGTGGCTCTTTGAAAAACACTTTAATATCCAGTTGTTGTCCTGTAAGGGGTGATGTGTATTTTACAGATGTTTGTTAGAAGGTACTGTGAACTCTCATTAAGGATCTTAATTTTTCTTCCTCTTACCTGCTCTTTCATCTCCGCTCACCTGTCCTCTAGGCTGACAGCGTTTGTTCTGAAGTCCTTTGCTCAGTCTCGGGGATTTATCTTCATTGACCCCGAAGAGCTCCGGGCAGCCAAGTCCTGGCTCATCAAACATCAGCGAGAAGACGGTTCCTTTCCTGCTATGGGACGCATCCTCAATAAAGACCTGCAGGTAGGCCTGTGTTTGGATAGATGTAAGTTTAAAGCAGTTTGCCGTTTTTCTACCTGCCAATTTAAATTTAACTCAGCAACACAACAAAGAAAATAGAAAGCTGGCCGTTGCTTTGTCTTATTTAAGACTTAATGAACTTAATCAGGTAATCCGTGTTTCTTTCCAGTA